>NW_024067160.1:0-115575 GCF_015039405.1 Cantharellus anzutake
CCGGAACTACACGAAAACTTGTGACCTCATCAACCAAAAGGCAGTTGCTGCACGATTATTTCCTTTAACATAAAGTCACCGAGCACCTTCTGCCAGTCTTTCCCATGCTAGCGCTGTGGCCCGGAGTGCTGCACCAGACCCTGGCTAAAGTCCTACACGCCATAAACAGCCCTTGTATTCTCTCTCGAAACGGCCACACTTTATCCGCGTCCCAACCGTCCCCAGCGAGATTCGCTATAAATTCAGCGGTCCAAGGTATCATACCCGAATGAGAGGCGGGTAATTTTTGACCCGACTTTAATCCAAGCGTCTGCGAAGTCAGATTTGATGGTACCATGTACGGCGAATCCGTCTCCATGAGGATTCGAGGAGGCGAACTAGCCGAGTGGGTTGCATCTAAGAGGTGTTTTTATGACAGCGGAAGTGTTCTGGTTGGTGGCGTATGTGATGACACCTCGCCGGAGATGAAGACATGACAGATTGAACATTAGGTCAGCAAATTTGCCAGTGGCTCTTACCTGTTATTCCGACATAGAGATTGGGGAAATGTTCTAGCAAGCTCTTCGCTAATTCAACACTGTCTGTAAAACAGTGGACATGGATCTAAGGGAGGGGGAGGGGTGAATCGGCCTCAAGCCGCTAGCCCGCACGGTCATCGGTCTGCCGGAGATGAGGGACTCACAGGATGCTCTCTCGGAACGACAGCTTTCAGAATCTCCTCTATATCTTTGTCTGCTTCGCGCGTATGAATTGTTATAGGTTTCCCTAGTGTAACTGCAAGCTGAAGTTGGCGAGTGAGGACCGAACGCTGGACGTCCGGTGGCGATAGATTATAATGATAGTCCAGCCCAATCTCCCCCCACCCTACGCATCGTGGATGTTCCATTGCCTCCAATCTAAGGGGGAAAAGAGGCAAACTTGGGCAAGGACAATTGAATAGTTGTGTACATACATGTCCGCTTCCACTTTGTCATCGTATGATTTAGCCTCGTGTCTGGATTGTACATTTAGATTATGTCTTCTCTTTTCAGCCGTTATCAGACTCACGGGTGGACGCCTAAGAGGAAAGGAGAACATTTGAAAAAAAAACCCTATCGCCTGCAAACCTGAAGCGTACCCAGGACGAAATAATAGTCCAGTCCGTTCCATTGCTGTTCCCTAGCTTCTGCGCTCAGGGCGCTATCAGCCAGCTCCTTCCATTCTGGATTATATAATGATCAACGCCGCCTGCACGAACGGATTTGGCCTTTGACGGCTCAGACCTTTCCGTACCGGAGCTTCGCACCACACGTCTATGATGGCATCAATCTTATGTCGTTTGAAGCTAGCTCTGTGATCTGGTTCGTGTAATGAAATCATCCGGGTTCACATTCAAAAGGCAGTTATGCTATACGTACCGTTAAGAGATGTTGGTGGGGTATTGGCTTCGTGTACACCTCCCGCGCAAAATCGTGAAGGGTGAGAAGCTTCGTTTGGGGATATTTGGAGAAGTGTGTTGCATAAGTTGAAAGGAGGTGGCAATGAGTGTCTACAATCCCTGGAGAGGCAGAGCTGTAAGATGAGTGAGCTGGTAGGTAAATATATCTGTCAAAGGGCGGAGTTGTGAGCGCTTTAGCAAGAACGTCACAGGCGCCGCGCACTCTTCTCCTGGCTGTTCAGCCTTCCTTCTGTTGTTCTTTCCCATGGCGGTTTTAAATCGAAATAATCTGGACGTTGATAACGAGCGAAGATACAAAGCTGAAGCAATATTCCCGCCAGTCATGAAATGGGCGTAAGGGCATGATGGTGGCTGTGCGTCCGATCCCTTGCTTTTATCATTTGCGTAAGGTAGATACAGATACAGGTTTAGCGCATACATGTGTAGCAAGAAACCTTTCCAAAGGTGGCTCAACTTGGATCTGAGCCCAGCTGGAGAAAGGGATGAGAAATGAGAAGACGAGATAATCAGTCGAATTGAGGAATCAGTCGTGCTTTTGCTTTTGCTCCTGATTCTCCTGATTGATACTTGCAGTGTTCTCTTGGAAGGTCGATGTCGGATCTTGAGCCGCGATCCGGTGGACGTTCACACCATCATTTAATGAAGACCGACGTTGACGGCTCCGGCCAGGGCTATTTTCATTAACAGGTGAGGGCGGCATCGACTCTTCAGGGGTCTGGGATGGAACAAGAGAGTAGGTGGAGCTGAGTGGCGAATGAATGGGCGAGCGCGAAGCGAGATGATGATATACCGGGGCGAGCTGAGACAAATTGATCTCCGAACGACTGCGTGTGCGTGTTTTCAGGGGCGAATCCGGGGCACCGCCTTGACCAGAAACACCAACTTCACTCGAGGAGGTGTTTCTTCTGGGCTGCTGTAAATCCGCGTAAGAAGCATGATTGCTCCGCGTCCGCTTTTTTGATAAGGATGGCTCGTAGGAGTGCAAATAGCCCACCACATTTTCGTAGTCGGCGTTCTCTTGTTCGTCGTCCGAGACATCAGGAGTACCCTGATGACTGGTCATGAGACTGGCTGACCCGCTAGTTGGCTCTCGGCGGGTGCTCTGGCTCCAACCAAAGAGACGCTCATCAATCCAGGTCATGGGGTGATTTAGGAGAGTGCCTTGTTGGTCAACGCCGCCAACAGCAGTCTTCCGTCTCCACAATCCGGTTGAGCCCGAAGAAGGGGGTGCGGATGCAGGGACGAGGATGCGGAACTGAAGGAACCGAATTAGTGCTGCCATTGGGGGATTACTTCTGCACTCACAGAGTCAAAATCCTCAAATAGCTTGGGCCCGAATTCATTTATCACGTCATTTACTTCTTGTGATATCGCCTCACGCATTGCCTTAAGCCTATTGAGGGACCGCTGCTGACCAGGTAATAATGCTATCACGAGGGGTCTCAATGATCTAACTCAAGTCGTTAATACGCAGATTCGGAGATGGTTCCCACACCTACTTGGCAATGTCCAAGCCAGCTTCTCCAAACTTCAATGCAGAGTAGCCGAAAAATGGTAGCGCCGCAATCGTAATGAAAGGTGTCCACATTCTCCACCTACGCGATACACCTATTCTGCTAGTAGCAAGGGTGGCGATGACGGCATAAAAAGTATACAGGAATGGGGTGAAAACAAGTGAGATGAGAACTTTCCAGCTCGCCAGCACATCTCGCCCAGCAATCTTGACGCTTGACGCTGCGAGAGCCTCTGGGGATAAAAGCGCGCTCAGGAGAGCTGGTTTTCTCTCTTTGAGAGATTCTCACCTTTCGCTTTCTTGCGCGACATCACAGCGGCAATGATGAAAATTGGGCTATTCAAGACAACTCCTGGCAGTGCAGCTGTAGTCCAGATTAACAGCAAGAGTACACGATACGTCAGGAGTCCGAGAGTTTTCCATATCGCACGTTTAGCGCGTGGAACCTATTCGAATCTGCCTCAGACAGCGTCAAAGTTAACGACAATATGCCATACTTGGTGGTCCTTTAATCCCAAATCCTTTAGGAAACGATTGTATCGAAGGACATCAGCTTGTACTTTCTTAACCTGTGGCTCATCCTTGAAATGGTTGTAACCTTCGATGAACCGCTTATTGAGCTCGACAACCTGGCCGAGCGTAAGGTGCTGGCCGGGGGTTTTGTACAAGCGGCGGCATGCTTGAATAAGCTGTGTAGATGCAATGAGAATGAAGTGCCCAGCGCAATAGAGGTTGTCTCGAACTCGCCATTAGAGTTTCATAGTTCGGTGCTCTGATAGTAACCGTCTTCAGCGCGTCGTAGATGATGTCAAGTAATTTGCTAGACGCCTGGCGTCTACTGTCGCCTCCAGCTTTGAATTGTTCGACGAGTTCGGAGGGTACATCCAATGCAGAACCAAACTCGACTACTGCACGCGAGCGGAAACGGTGAGCATGGAAGTACGATAATCCAACAGGCACGATCCGCACGCGAAGGCCGGGGTTATTAGCCATTGCGCCAAGTGCCATAATCGAAACTCCCGCCTTCAGTGGTAATAGATCAGTTCGGTCATGGCTCCCGCCTATTGGAACAGGGATCAGGGGAGCTGAATGGATGAGTGTAACTGCCGAGCGTGCCTTCAGGGAATATACCAATGCAGCCCCCTTTCTTCAAACGCTCGTAAACATGGCGGTACATTTGCTCTTGATCAACATACGGGAGTATTTTGAACGACAGACCCGGCTTTCCCCCTTTCAACGCATCTTCAATTTGTTCTCTAACCTTGGACGTAGCTTTTCCGTTATCCCCACTGAATTCTCTCTTGATCTTGACTTCAGTGTCGGAAATAACTTCTACCACTTCACCCATGACGCTGCCAGTAGATTTGGGAAGCGCAATTTTCTTGCGGGGCGACAGTTCAGTTGTGAATTTGGTACCGACACCAATAACTAACAAGGGGTCTGACGGAGACAGGGAAACAAAGCCACTCCCATTCACTGCGAGGTCTTGAGCACGCTCGGTTGGGACTGCAGGTCGGACACGAGTTGAGAAGGGGGAACTGATTGAGCATTCCATAACTCACTGCTCCCCATCAGACCAGCAAAAAATCCGATAACCTTCATCCTCATGCTCTTCGCGGCGATGAGGAACGCCACATGCCTTCTGGCCTCCCTTAAAGCCTCAGAAGCCAGTAGAATGGGGTCCAGGAACTTCGTACGAGGGTACACACATTTCAGCTCTCTTCCATGCTAGGAGGGTAAATGCTGACCTGGTTGCTGTGTGGAGCAGCTACGAAGATGACTGCACCATCCTTGGGGATGTGCCAAGCGCCTCGTGGACGAATCTCACGAAAGAAGATATTGGTGACAACTCGCCAAAAGAATAAAACAGTATCGTAGGTGATGTTGGCCATCGTCCGATAATTGGTGTGGGCCAAATATTATAACGTCAGAGATTCGGCTGGGGACTTGCTTCCGGAATGGATGGGGCGCCCGGCCGCGTTGATACGTGGCAGTGCTACCCCGACTGAATGGGTGACTTCGTGAATCCCTTACATGTAAACCTCACAGAGTGACAGTCATCAGCTGCTTCGCTTGTCGCCCAAAAGCAAAGATAGACACGCCTGCGAGCGCCCGACTTCTCACCTCCAACCGGCACTCTCAAAACCAAAAACACCAACATCGTGTGACACCCCCAGGAACAACGCTGAACAACCTGCCTCGTGCATTGACTCCCGCTTGGGAAATGCAAAAAGACACACTTCCTCCCCACCAATCCTGAATGAGGAAACCAAAAGGAAGATCGAGGATATATGTATGCTGTTTGGCCCACCACTAGACACCGCTTCCCTATCCAAAGCACTTGAAGAACATTAGCCCAGTCCAATGCCACCCTAACGGCAGAACTGTCAAAATTGAACGAAAAATGTATAGAGCTTCGCACGACATGTACCACTCCACTCGCTGTTCATACACGCAACATACAGCCTGAACCAGCCAAATGTATTACTGTAATGCGCAACTGAAGGAACGACACCCAAGGGCCAAAAAAAAAAAACAAGTCCTGGCCGGCACGGGGCAACCTTGTTGTCGGAGCGGTTGATACACACGCAAATGATCTAGCACCCCTAAAGGATGATATAGTCTGCATCATCGGCGACAGCGCACAACGGCTTGCCAAGACAAAGCAATATACCAGAAGAAGCTCGACGCACCAAGGAACTGCCAGGACAGGCCCCATACATCCCGGAACAAATCCTCGCCCAACTGCAGGAAGGATACGGCTCACTAGGACAACTTCAACCCCATCTCCCTACCAGCTCGGTTGGCAAATGATGAGTCCCTGCAAACGAAACACAAAGCGTCACTCGTCTTCGTTGTTGACGGCCCTGAAAAGGCCTTCTGTGTGTACGATGTCCTGGCCATAGTATCCGACTGTAAGGACCGCCTGCGCCCGATCCACTGTAAAAAATGTGCTTATGTCTCACAGTGCAAGGCCACGTACCGGTGCCACATGTGCGGTGATGAGGACCCATGACAACCAACCACCTTCAAGACTGACCACCAAACTGCATCAACTGCGGTGAGGAACACCCGTCGTCAAGCCGTAGCTGCCGTGTGTATTGCAACTTGCAAGAAAGCGCAAGTTTCACCCAACATGCCCCATCAACACCGAGGTCTCAATGAGAGACGGCCCGTAACTGGGTTTTCGTCCCTTCTTTCATTTACTTTATTCTATGACCCCCCGATGCCATACGTAGCGTATAGACGATCCGAACGGGGCAGCCGCTCTGCCACGTGATAACGAGAACCTGTCAATCTCTGACTTGTGGTGTGGGGGTTATTTGCTGCTGGATGGTTATGTATCTCTATGAAACTCTGCCTCCATGTGCTCCGGGTCAGTCGCGTTCTCCCTCGGGTGGTACGGCGTGGCGTTCATTCCTTTTATCGATGGCTCGTGATTTCTTGAATGAACTCGCCAGCCTGACTCCTGAGGATGCCCTTCCATGAGTGTCGTGGGCCCTCGTCCGGTCCGCGGATCCGCATGGGCATTCCCTGCTATACCGAAGCGATGGTAGCACTCACCGGAATTGAATCACCTGTTGAAGGGTTTCCAGTCCAGCGTCTTGAACCTGGCGGTGGGTTTGGCCGACGGGGGGGAGTTGGTATGGAAGCCTGAGTGGGGTGGTCGTGGACGTCCAGCGATCCTTCCGGGTCTCTTGTTTGTGCAAGCTTTCTACGGAGGATAGTGAGTGGTAGCGAGACCTGTCTGCCCTGAGCTGCGTGCCTGAGGTTGGCAATCAAAGACCACAAAAGGGTCTATACATTTAACAAGGTTATAGATTACTGTAGTTGTCAGAAACGCAAGAACAAAGTAATAATGTAAACTGAAGTAGAATGAAGAATGCCACCCGTCCTGAATGCTAGAATGATGACGCGAAGAGAAAATGACGTAAAATGTTATTAGGGGGATACTGGAGGTGGAATCTCATTCTTCGGTTGTACGGGTTCGGTCAAAGTGGCCCCATGTCCAGAGGAAGATGTTACAGAGCCTCTCCTTGAATCCACTATAACTGAATTCCGACCATGATAGCGAAACAGCTCATGTAGACGTGACAGTGCCGGGTCTTGTGTAGCGTCTAGTGATGTTGTGCCGCTGACTCTTCGCGGAGAATTATATGATCCTGTAGACTTGGGCGAGGTGGGTTCCGAAGGGGCACGACCTGACTCCAGGCCTACAGGCGGTGAGAACCATCTTCTCTCGTCAATGAAGCAAGGGACGTACGGGATAAAGTGTCGGCTACTGCAGCACCGCGACGTTCCTCCTCCTCTGCCGCTCTGCTTGCCAACGCACGAGCCAAGTACTTTCGGAATGCTGGTCCCGTTGAGTCCAACATTTTGTCAGCTCTAGCTTGTTTATGAGGATAAGCTTTCAGGAAGTGATAGAGTTCTGTAATCCCTTCTTTGTGAAGCGCCCCTGTGGTGTCGCTCGAAATATGACCGAAAATCTCCATGAGTTTAGCATCTGGGTCAGGTTCAACTCCATTGGGCGTTGATGGAGAACTGGCCCGGCCGGAGAATGCGCTCGCAGACCCAGAACGAGGACGGGTAGGAGTAAATGTTGAGGTTTGTGATTTGGAGTGTGCCCGTGAGACCGGTTCGGGTTCTGGGGAAATGGGTCTAGTGTGTATACCATTGGAGGGGGCAGAGGTAGTAACGGAGGGAGCATAGCTGTTTGAGGTTGTGTGGCTTGCCGCTGATGTCGGTCGCTGCTGCTGTGGCTGCTGGGCGGCCGCGTTCGCAGAGTTGAGAATGCGATAGACATAAGGGTAGACAATTGTGGCAGAGGGATCGTCAAAAGAAACAGATAGTTGATCATAAACTTCGTCACCGAAGGCACCTGGTGACCCGAGGTTATTGTCGGGACATGTCACTCGCAAGGCAAATCACGTACCGACTATATGTTGAATGACAACCTTAATGGTTCGTAAGGGCATATCTCCGACTGGGATTTTGGTTGCGGCGCGCGCTCTCCACTCATTAGGAGGAATTGTTTGCAAAAATGTCTCAAGGGCAGGAAAAATCTCCGTGGGGTCCAGAATCCCCTTGTCGAGATCAGCTGGGATGCCTCGAGCCAACTTCCACATGCACTTTAGTACGAGTTCGGCAAGTCTCGCCTCTTTCGACTGAGATGCAGTGGATTTCGAAAACGGCCTAACGATCTGTAGCAATAAATTAAATAGCGACCTGGGTAACTTCCTTTAATAATGAAGTAAATTATGACCGAAAAAGGACCAACCTGAAGATATTGATCCGTTTGGCAGTGCTGAAAAGGCGGAGAATGATCATGTTGATAAATCGAGACAGATCTTTGACTTTCCCATCACTACTTTCATCCGTTTGCAACAATCTCATTGTGAGCTCTTCTAACAGAGAAGTAAGAATGTCGACAGGCATCGTTTCTGCTAGCATAGTGTGATCGCAAAATGCATTCATCGTTTGTATGAGGTGCTTGGCAAGGCGGTAATTTTTGGGATCGTCAACGCCGTTTGAGCGTTCAAATACATGAGCCATTTGGAGAGTGATTGTTTCTATCAAGCCATCGGTGTGGCCAGCAAGAGCTTGGAATTCAAGCGACGAGGGTTCCGCTTCTGGAGGTATGTCGAGAATCTTCTGTATCTTCTTCAGTGCCTCAACACTGCGTGATGGATCTGAGCTTAGTATGCTCGAAATGATGATAGTAATTTCATCCTGTCCATCAATCTGATCGTCGTCCTGATCAAGGAGTGCGTCACCATTATAGCGATCCGCACCTCGAATTTTGAGCGATTCGGGAGTGCGGAGCCCGCGCTGTTCATTCTGGGGAGTTTGACCAAGGAATTCGGGGGCAATAGAAAGTGGGCGGGTTCGAGGGCAGCCAGGCGCGAGGTTGGAATGCTTCTGGGTCTGCTAGGGGAGGATGGCCCGTGATCGCGGTTCGTGGGACTTGACGCAATCTGAGGTGTAGGTGATCCAGACAGAGCAAGCGGTGAACTAGGAGACGCTGTACGGGGGTTTTTATTGCTGATGGCGGAGGGCGGAGGTATGCTGCCCTTTCTAGCAGGAAGAGCTGGTGAACCAGGCCGCGGTGTTGCAGTTGCAGTTCGTTGTGTTGTTAAAGCGCCCGCAGACTCTGCTTTGGCAGCATTCGGAAGTCGTCTTAGTTTTTCCTCAACTTGGGTCTGGATTTTCGAATCCAAGCGACCCAGATACTGCCAAACTTTCTCACCCTCAAGTATGTAGCATTCACTAGAAAGCTGATGTAAGAGTGTATGTTTAGACTATGAGTGGGATCATACCCAATAACTGAGAGAGCAGATTTTCGGACTGCTGCATCTTTATCATCCACCAATGCCGCAACAACAGGAAGGACCTTAGACGGCTCGCAAACCGACATTCCTTTCTTCTTGATCATTATAGCCATCTCATCAAGGGCACCCCCCCGAGTTTTTGCGACTTTGGCGCGGAGCCCATGTTCCAACAGAAGGGCAAACAATCGACTTGATGAAAATACCTTCGGCAATGCTTCGATAATCTTCTGCACCCGCTGCCGGACAACCTCTCTGGCATCACCAAGCTATGTAAATTCAGTGAGGATCGTGCCCGTAGGACTCCCGCCGAACCACTCGCCTTATGTATAATCGTTGGGATGAACGTTGCTGCCTCTAGGTCATTTAATGCATACGCTGCGTTTGCCATAAATGAGATGGCATTGTCGATAACATCGAGACATTTGTTGATGAGATTAGGTTGGGGCTCGTGAATTCGGAGGGAGACATATTTTAGGGGCAGGTCGATATTGGCAAGCAGTCGAGCGCTCATGATATCTGCAGATACACCGTATGAATCCGTTCCCGAGGAGGTGGCCTCGAACATATCACAAATTACACCTAAACCAGAAACGTGATCATTGACGGCGTGATGATCCTTACTGAACAGAAGCGCCAAGAGTTCGCCCGAGCAGTGAGGTTCCATATGATGTTGTAAGGTTTCCCCGAGGTCTTTCCGAGTAGGTCCTGATTCGATAATCCATCGGCCTCCATCTTTCGACAAGCGGGAGCGTTTAGATTCAACATTCGCAGTAGAGAATGGGACGGATAAAGGTGCAGAGGCGGGGGGGACGGCCTTGGAAACTGCGGAAGCAGGCCGCTTCAGGCTTGTAACTTTGGATTTGAATGGAGTGTTCGGGGCGTCGAGTCGTTCGTCCCCGCTCCCCGCCCTTGATGTCGGCCTTGGGGAAGAGATGCCGAATTTTCGAGCTAGTAACCCTTTTCGTTGCGGTGGAATTGACGTTACAGTAGTGGGCCCAGCCGGTTCGTCAGCGGTGGGGGCTACCTTCAAAGCATTTTTCCCAGACGGGGCGGGTTTGCGGTCGGGTGGGGCAGCATTAGGAGCGGCTGCGGAATTGATCAGTGGTATTATGGCAGATCGGGACGCCGCCTTCAGTGTATTCGTCTTTTCTAGGACCTTTCCCACTCCAACATGTATGATGACAGAAGGTAACAGAGCCTGAGCACTCTTTCGGACATCCGGGCTTCGATCCTCCAGAGCCGCCAGGACTGGCGAAACCCAATTTGACATATCAATGGTTGATGTAGCTGGATACTCTTTCAGCCACTCGGTGAGCCAACCTAAAAGCGTGCTTCGTTGCAGTGGATTGGGGGACTCGAGTGCAGTGCCCATGAAATGAGCCATGGCTTCGAGACCTTCGCAAGCCTGAGCGATAGCTGACAAAGTTGTAGTGCCTGCGACCCTTACATTTGCCTTTTGGTCGGCGGTGACCTGTGCAACGGGGAGAACAAGAACTTTGCAGTACTTCTCGAATGGTTTGTTCATGCCAATTGCAATCTTCGAGATAGCATCAAGAGCGAGTAATTGCACGGCTTTGTTGAGATCTGAGAGTCTCCCCTTGAGCATAGCCGCAATGTCGCCTGGTAAAGTCTGTTCAAAGGGCGACCCGAGTTGAGCACATAAAACATACCAAGATTCGGTTTCAGTCGTTTGTTCGTCCCCACTTCAAGGATCCCGATCAAATTTTCCAAAGCCTCTTTCCGTTCTTTCCAAGCCTCACTTTTCGATGCGAGTAAAATATTGGTGGTACTAACGAGCTTTTCCAGGTCCACTCGAGGGAAAAGCTCGTCCAGCGGGTCGCCTTCGGAGGTTGATTTGCCCTTTAGACCAACGGCGGGAGTGGCCGCAACGTCCGACGAGGTCCGTGTAGGCACCGGCGCCTCTTGTCCCTCTACTTTATCAAATTCCACTTGAATAGTATTTTGCAGTTGGGGGTTTAAATCCTCCAGAAGGTCCTTAATGCCTACGCCTGCAAACAAGCGCAGGGTTACGAGGGTTGCAGTGGCACTACTGCGTACAGCTGCGTTCGAGTTCTTTAGAGCAGTCTTCAGGAATTCAACTAGTGGTCGAAGCGGGAGTCCCACGATTCCGAAGTCCGTCAAAGCAACATTGACCCAAGCAACTGCATCCGCAAGTGTCTTTGGTGCCTTTAGTTTGTTGATGGGGTCATATGCTGGGGTAGAAATAGTGAGTGTAGGCACCGCGTGTATTATGTAGTGGCATCACTCTCATACCCTGGCTCAAAACAAATGAGAGTGAAAATCTCTCCCCAAATACTAATAGTGCGTCACCAGCTGGTTTCTTCAGCTTGATATCACCAAGCTTCTCGATCAGAGGCGGTGTAGCCAACGCAACGCAGGCTTTGCTGAATGTTGGTGAGCATTCGGCGAGCGTTGAAAGTACCCCAAATACTTTTGCCGAAACCTGGAGCAGGATGTTAGCCAAAATATGAGGCGAATTCATGTAGGGTAACCTGAAAATTCTTCTCATTCCAACCCGGTTTCTTTGCAAAGAAACGGATCAATAATTCGCAATCAGTGTCGTCAACAATACTATCGATCCATGGTGGAACAGCTTCATCCAGTGCTGCCAGGCGAACCTTCCAAGCAGAGTCTCCCAAATCGCTGGAAATTTGGTTGGGGACCAAATCTGGGAATCGCGATTCAGCATCCTCAGGAGTAAACTTGAACTTGAACGATTCGCTTGGAGGCACTGGGGCTGGAGCCTTGGATGACTTTGCGGACGCTGAAGAGACCGCTACTGGCGGTGGCTTCTTTGCTGCAATCGCTTTGGGAGGAGCGGCAGCGGATTGAGAGGGTTCGGAACCGGCACCAACAGTTCTGCGTGCCTGATACTCGAAATAAATACGAAGTCATAGAGGAAGAAAAATGTACGCACAAGTAGTCGTGCTGGCGGCTTAGCAGCCGGCTTAGGAGGGGTGGCTTCTTCTTCCAGGGTGATCTCGACAGGAGACCTCTTTGGAGGAGCACGCTGCCGGCATATCAATGGTTCGATGTGGATCTTCAGGACGTAGAGAAAAACTGACCTTGGCAGGGATTGGCGCTGGAGCGGGCTTTGGCGGGGGCGGCGCAGTGCCTCCGATTTTACACTTTACAGTGGTCTTCTCGTAAGCTTCTTTGATCTTTGCCTTCTTGATGTCATCAACTGGTTCAAGAAAAGGGTTCATAGCCCGCTCGCCAAGAATCTTCATGGAGATACCAAGACCCTCCATAGCGCTTTCCCGCAGGGGTGCGGAGCTTTCACTCAAGAGCCCCACCATAGCGTCCATAAGGGGCTTGATATCGGCTTTGGCTGGAGGAATTTTAGTTGTAGAGAGGCAACGGTTAGCAAACTTCTGGGATGCCTCCTTAACTTGAGGGTTTTTAGAATGCAGAGCATTGAGCAGATCTTCAGTGATATCCGGAAATGTTGTCTACGAGTCCATGTCAGCACGTGGTTGGAGAACCCTAAAAAGAGACCCACAGTCGCGAAAACTTCATCTAACCCATTGGAAATAGCCTCGACAACATTGGCTTTTCTCTCCTTGAATCGTTCGATCATAGGGGGCATCACAATAGATTTATACTTGGAGAATGGCTGCCCAACCCCTTTCGCAATGCCGCCGATGATATTAGCAGCAGTCATGACGCACATGACATTTGCATCTGTCATTCGCCTTGCCAGCGCTCGGAGCAGTTCCCCCATGCCCTCGGCGTCCTTGATTCTGACGGAAACCTTCACCACGTCCAGCGTCGCATCCAGGGCTTCCTTACGATCTTTCCATTTCGAGGAATTCATCTGCGCTTGGAAATCCTGAGGGATTTTTGGGAAAATATCGATTTCCTCGGCAAATTCCCGCGCATCAAATGCAACTTGTTCCCCTGCATACAAGAAACGTCAGTTGTGCCAGACAATTGCACATACACTAACCTTCAGCTTCAGGCTCATCGCCTTCAATGGTCGAAACCGCCGCCGCTGCTCGCTCACGTTCTTGTGCTTTGGTGAATTTATCCTGCTTTCCAGTCCCGTGGCCCTGACCATCCGCGTCCAGCCTCGCGAAAACCTCATTCAATTCCTTCACTTGAACCGGCTTCAGTTCCGAGAGGGCCGGCTGAAGGGCCGGCCCAAGCCAAACATGAAGAGCCTGAGCGAGCACAGCCCCCTAGTAATACGTCAGACCGGATTCGAACCCCAAGGAACGCAGACATATACATCAGATCGCACTGTTTTATCGGTATGCCCAAATATCTTGGGCAATGCCTTGAGGATTGGTTGGGGAGGCACGATCTTTGGTCCGAAGGCTCTGTCCGAACCATGGCTGAGATGCATGCAAAGGATTACAACTCATGTACTGACCTGAAAATATCTCCTAGCGCTTTAACGGACCCAGCTACAGCCTTTGGTTGCTTTGCGCCGATTCCAGGAAAAATATCGTGCTATACACAGGTGAATGCGAGGGAATCCAAGAATTCACAATGGCTCACCAACACGCCTTCGCCGGTGTTCTCGGCCGCAACATACTCTAGAGCTATCTCTATCGCCTTGGCTTTGGTTCCAGCACGCGTTGATCCAAAACATTTGTCTACGAGCGCCGGTATGACGGAATCCCTCGTTCTACAAACGACGTTAATATCACAACGAGGAATAACGCAGACCAAGGACCACATACCGGGCACCGTATTCTCCTGAGTACTGAATAAAGTTCCTAACGGCTTCGACGCCCTTTTCCTGAGCTACAACGTTTGCGTCTATGACCATTTTCTTGAGCAAGTCCGGATTCTGGATATAAGGTCTGAACGCTGGATCATCCTCCGATCCTGTCTTCTGGAAAACCCTTATTAGCTCCTCGTATCCATGAACGCGTGCTTTCCAGTTTTTGTGGGCGAGCCGCTCCGAAAGAGGCAGGGAGGAAAAGTCCTCTTCAACTGGTGTTGCTCCCTCCTCCATTCCGAAATACCTTCAATCAATGCAAGTGCGCAAGCGCCGGAAAGAGTGCGCGTATAAAGCCCAATGGCCTCCTAATATCCCAGGAATCGCGATCCGCGTCGTGTGCCGGAGCTGGGCGACGGTCAACACACCGAGCGCGTTGAAGCCAAGTGTTCTGTTGATGGGAATCAGTCACGTGAGAAGATTGGCTTCAATCAATATTTACCGAGGTTCCAATCTCTTGGGTTCGGAATCGCGTCCGCGCAAGTGCTCCCCATCGGCAGCGGAAACAGTGCATTGCTTCGACGAAAAACGCGAACAACTCAATCTAGAGTTGCCAGACCTGAGTAATTGAGGAAGAACGAATTGAATTTGTCGCTTACATAATCTTATGTTTAAATAATTAGGTGCAACTTGGCTTGCCGGGGTAATCGCAAAGTGGAATCACATCAAGACCTTCACCCCTCATGACAGCAAGCCACCCGACGATGCAGGAATTGGGCGGATAGCTCATCGGCATTGATGTATTACTTCAACTATCTACAGTGTGCCTCAAGGTGTGCCTCGGGCATGGCAAATCAAAGAGAGTTGGGGAATACATGTGTTGTGAAGGTCATTTTCTAAAACGAAGCCGTCGGCCAGACAGGGAACTTGCACAACATCAAGTTACAAAATGTATTAGAAATCTCTATCAAGAGCTTCATGGAGATGAAAGCCCGTACAGTACAATCCTTTATAGAGCACGAGACTTGCCTCAAAGTTCAGTCATCGGGACCCTGTAGCGAGGACCGTTGCGATTCGGCGTTCCAGTAAATATCTTCGGCTCGGATCAGACGCTTCAACCAAAATCAAGCATATCGAGGGCTACAGTCCTACAGTCATTGCAAAATCTCGCACGGGCGTTCGAGTATATCACACATACGAGCCCGTAAGACCGGAGGGTGTGGTGCCATCGACGCCTAGTGAGGGGAAGAGCCATGCATGTGGATGGGCCATCGACATCAAGCGTTGACAAGAATATTTGTGGCAAACTCAGTAAGGTGCCAGTTGAGTTCTCCCTGAATACAGCGAATAAAGGAACCATGCAATGCCCTCTGGATAAACCCGAAACGAGCTCCCATATGAACCCCTATCGAAACTTCCCAGCGGGCGATTGGTACAACAATAAAGACGCATGCCGCTGATAAGGGAAATCGGCTGCATTGCGAAAGATAAATTGCGTGGTTCACCGGAAATTGTACGCGCTTCGAGACGCTATAGGTATCACGGGAGACCTAACTCCGAGGACCACTGACACCCGACCAGACTACCCATGTAGAGATGATCCCCTCATGTACGCTACGGTGTTACGACGGAATAGCCGCATTGCCACGTCATCACGAGGCCACGGGGCATTAAGATAGATTTATCATCATCATCACAGGAGGCCTGACCAGCCAGAAGGAACAGAGGGTTCATGTCCGAGTATTGACAGGCAAAAGTGTCATGGCCGGAAGCAAACGACCAATCACCCGCTCGGTTTCAATCTCAGTCCCCAACGTTTCATATGTAGTACGCGGGCCCCAAACCCCACAGCCGCCTTCAGAGCGCCGTGAATTGTTGATCTGTGCACTTATTCCCCCCTCCGTTTCGTCACCTGCAGACCTTCCACTGCGCCAAACACGCGGAGAAGATCTGTTTTGACGAAAGACTGAAAGCAGTTCTTACAGCTACGGAAGCTGCGAATCAATGACAGGATTCCGCGGAGAAGGTGTCTGAACGGACCGGATGAGATCCCCCTCATCGTGAAACTGGATATAACTGCAACCCCTGGAACCCGCGTACTCGTCGCCAAACATGATTGGATATATGTCTGCGCAACGCAGCTCGGTACATCGCCTGCCGCGTCTGAAGGGTGTAATTCCCCACACTAAATTCAGTCACAGTCGCTCAGTCTGCGAACCCCGTTTGGGAGAATTGCCCCTGCCCTCACTCACAACTCGTAATTTCGTTATAGACAGCGTTCTTGAAGCATCCCTGATTTTCCCATTTGTACGTCAGGCCGTTTTCGAGGATTGGTGCGTACTGTCGATAATAATCATCGTATGGCATGTTTGTACGGGAAGGGGAGGGGGGAATATGGGATATGGTCGGAATGGTGAAGCAGGTGTAAAAGCAGTAGCTGCTTTTATGGGAAGCGGAATATGTAGCCCTCAATGAAAACGGGGTCCAGTAAGTCAGCTTCTACTTGAAAGCAACATGTTCGAGTAGATAGAACCGCCATTATACGGATCAGTGACATCAATTCCACAACATTTCCACCTTAGATGCTCCATAAATCCCTTAACGCTCGGAAGGAGAAAGTGAAGCAGTCGATAAAGCCGTCGATCTCGATTGCAAAGCATGCTGATTGTTTCGGCGCTAGACCGGGAATTTGGTATATGTTTGCTCAGAATCTACAATTCAACTCAAAGAAATGCACCTCATTGACTATGCTCTCATCGCGCTTTAGATGAGAAGCCCGCACAGATGAAGAACACCACATGGGACAGCACGATAACGGATGGATCCACTAAGTAAACGTAACCTTATATCCAATACTCATGAGGTGCGAAGATCCAGGATTCATTCGCTGCACGATCCGATGGGCATATCCCGAGAGTGACTAAGGCCATGAGGCAGAAATATGTTTGCGTGACAGGAATGGTTATCCCACGGGCTGAGCCTCGACAATAAGTTTGTAGCAACAGAACGGCTATTAAAGGATCATTATGCTCGCGCGTGCATACACGCGGGGAATGTGTGGACAAAATGAAAAAGGGGCAACACACAAATGGGTGCTCTTTGACTAATTATGGTCCTCTAGTCAATACTTCCACTCCATCAGCAGTAACCCTAAAGTAAAATGGAGATCTGTAAAGCCTCAGTGAATGAGAAGGGAAGTAAACATACAGCAATGTTTCTTCAAACTGAGCGCTCCTATTGCCATCGACAGTGACAGCGGTCCAATCGTCAGGCCAATGCTCAGCGTCATGCCGGTTGCCCAAATTGATCATCTGAGCATTACCCGATAAAGAATGTTCAGTGAATCCGCGATTCCTTGGAACGCAGTCAGGCGGGACGAACCGGCTCAATAGTAAAACACTTGATAGATGATTAATTCTCATGCGCCACAGTCGATGTACCAAAGGAGATCCCAACTCACCATTCCTTCCTTCATTTGGCCAACCGCCTTGTTTTTGGCATAGTGTGGAATGTTTGGTACGCAGTGAAACAATCTATGTATCCCATGACCCGTGTACTGCCTCACAACGCTGCAGCCACTCTTTTGGGCGATTGGTTCGCTAACGGATAAGGAAAATGAGATGCTGCAAATTGAGGCACTGGCAGATTCGGCATAATAACGTACATGACTTTGCCTAAATCGCGGAAAAATGCCCCCGGTTTACAGATTTTGATTGCTTCGTCCAAGCAGCGTCGAGTGGTATCGATGAGCTTCCGAGATTCTTCGCTGATCTCGCCAACCGGGTATGTTGCATTCACATCACCGTGGAATCCTTCGAAAGAAGCCCTTTACACGGGGTGCGCGTGACGAGGAGCAAGCTCACCATTGTGGTATAATGTGACATCTTCCCAACCGCCCCATCAGGCACGTAGTTAGGATGTATTCAAAGGGAAACTCACCAAGATTGATTATATCGCCCTCGACCAGCTTCCGCTGATCAGGGATTCCGTGGCAGATGACTTCATTGACAGAGCTACATGAAGACTAGTCAGAACCGAGCGCTTGTTGAGCATCAGGATCACCACTCACGTACAAACGGATTTCGGGAATCTGCGATAGTTCAATGGCGATGGATAGGCACCGCGCTCGATGCAAGCCTCGTGAACGATAGCATCTATTTCATCTGTTGTAATAGCTGGTCGAATATGAGACGCCGCGATGTCGAGCACTTCCCGCGCAAGCTGTGGTCATACTTCAGGACAGGAAGGGTTGAAAGAACTTGACTCCTCACTCGAGAGACTGCCCGCATTCCTTCTTGTTCCTGTTTGGTGAGTATTTTAATGCTTCCAGAATATCCACTTTTGAGCTCAGAATGTGGAATGCCTGCAGCAGGACCGCGATATTGATTGTCAGAAATCAAAGATATTGATGAAGTAATCCGTACTATCTTCTGCATAATCTGGTCGAGGAATGTGGTCCGGAACTGCTCTTCGAGGAGATAGGGGATATACGGGCCGCAAAGGACCAGTAAAGCGATAAGATGGGAATGGATTTGTAATGGCTGGGTCACACATCAGGCCGAATGAGCCACACCTCGCGAGACGAATCATGGAATCGCACCAGAGGCTTTTACGAATTCATGTATTTGCTTGTGCGATTTCTATTAGAACAACGTGAATTTGGAGCCGCAGCAATTTTGAGGCGGTAGTCCTTATATTGGTGCAAATACGTACCCCTGGAGCCGAAGTGTGGTAAGCCACATTGCAGTCACGAACAATGTGCACTCACAATTCTCCCTGAAGCAGGCTTGCTCACAAAAGAAAGAGCCTGTAATTCCTAGCCTGTCTGTAGTGGTCAGATGGGCACAACGTTGTTGTGAGGTTCTTTCCCCACATTCAGCACGCACTTATGGCATGTGGGACATTCCAGGCGCGCTGGCGGTTTTCCATTCGGACAGTTGTCGCTCTGACAAGTGATGACATGAGGAGGAGACTTGGCAGCGGTAGACGCGTCAGTCGGCATGGGTCTGAAGTGAGCCTGCTAAGTACAATCTGATGCCAAAGGCACACCTGCGTTTGGGGTCACAACGTTTTTCGATTGCGGGAATTGCCTTTTCGGCACAATCCAGGTTCTTCCAACGGAACCATTAAGAGCTACAGTAATACTTGTAACAACAATGGACTATGATAAGGACAATGAAGGTCCAAGAGAAACCCCGAACCAATACAGATATATAGATAACGAAGGTGTGTGAATTACGAGCTGAAGAAGTCGAACACTCTCTGCTCTCCTTTTGAAACTACTAAAGAACGAAGCCGAAGGAGCTGCCGTATCTCCTGTGGCGACAGCTGAGGAAGGGAAATTGCTGAGGGTGACGCACGACCGGATAGTGAACAGTTGGAAGTTTGTAGCAAGGGATCGGCATTGACAGATAACGGGGGCGCAGGCGAAGAAACCGAACCGCAATCTTGCCGGCTCATCTTGGAAGGTGTAGTCACGGTTGACGGACTCGCCCCTGGAACCGCAGCGCTGCCGCTGCGATTGAGTCGAATGCGAAATGAGGTGGCTGTAGAGCCCGCCTTAACATGTGAATCGGGTTTGGGACGAGGTGAGGGAGATGCAAGAGGTATATCTGGAACGCTAGAAAGGGATGATGATAGGGACGAGAGAGAGGTCGACGGTGAGAGTGGGCGGAGTTGGTGTCGCAGAGGATCGTTTGCAGGGTGCAGTACGTGATCGTGTTCCCACTGTCGGTCCCAGTCAGTAAGGCATCCCTGATGGAGAAGTACTAACCTACATCCGAGAAGATCGAGTGGACGAAATCTGAAAGGGACTGATCTGGCCCATTCGCGAATGCGAGAGACCCTGTAATGCGACGCAAAACATGAGCAACATGCTGCAATGTTTCATTAATGTCCTTGGACCCCTACACTGGCGAGTTGAGGTAGCACATGGTGAAGACGAACGTGACTGACTCACACTTAGACCCTTGGAGATTTGCAATAACATCTGGGCAGCCTGTGCCTCGGCGCGCGAAATCCCTTCACTTTCAGAATCACTGTCACCATCACCCGCATCTTCCGTCTCCTGCTTTCGATCCTCGTCGTCAGTAAGAGACGTGAGAGAAGTAAGCGGGGACGAGGCGAAGGTATCGGAGATTTCCCTGCATAGAACTGAGCAAAGTATTGTAAGAATGCCGAGAACAGCACACCTTTCAGCCACTTTCGGCTTCCAATTGGCACCTCTGAACTCGGCCGCCTTCTGGAGGAAGTCTAGCCTTATCGCCTTCTCGGGAATCAAGTACCGTCGATTGTTGATATAAATCTCATCGTATGGCACGGTTTCCTTTGCCAGGTCCTCTGCCGAAGGGATAATTTCTATGTTCCCGTTGTTTCTTGTCCCAGGATGTTTGACTTCAATGATACGGGGATTTTTGGTACTGCGGCGGGGAGGCTGGAAATTTGCTATTTGTAAGCACAGCGTGATACAAATGGTTGTGACTAGTGGTTCAAAATACCCACCATCACATGGTCGGCGTGATTCGGACACATCCACTTTTTGAGGGGAGGCGGCATAACTGTCATCGGGGGATCCAGGCAGTCGAGGTGCCAGTGAAGATTGCAGTAATCACAGGAGATAATTCTCTGCTGGTCCGAATTAATCGCAGCGTCGGCAGCAAGCTTCGCCCTCCGTGGTTCTGCTCCCCTTCGAGATGCCAACATACCATTCTCAGCATCTTGCAGAAGAGATTCCAGATCCGAGCCTGGCGCTGACGAACGATTGCATTTGTAACAAATAATGAAGTTGTTGTTGCGGTCCTTTAGCCTGTATGGATCGCGATCTTCCAGGAAACCGTATCGGCTATTCGGGTGTTCAGGCATAGGAAGGAGACCTACGACTTCAACTCACTTTGCTTTTCCAGATCTCAAGTCCTTTGTGTCCACATACACACCTTGGTAACCCGTAGCAACTAGAGAGTGCAGTCATTCACCGATAAAGAAGCTAGTTGTTAAAGAGACAGCTTACTATTCTTAAAGTAGGCTTTGATGTCTTCCGGTAGGGAAAATACTTGAGGCAATTGGAGGCCTTGTTCATAGATTAAGTGATCGAAAGGGGAATCGATGGTCGGGGACTTGGACAGGGATGCCTAGAATGACGTTGGGGATTCTTCCTTAGCAGACGTTGACAACATAAAATGTACGGCAGTCACTTTGTTGGCGCTACATGCCGGACAGAACCAATCCTTGTCTGGGGGGGGCATGTCCTCATTGTCGATGATTGGGGGATCCAGACAGCCCATGTGGAACGAGCGAGTGCATCCATCGCAATAGAGAAAGTGCGAGAGCGGGCTGGCGTTCGACGCATGGTGTGAGATGGAACAACAAGCGCAAATGTCGTCGTTTCGCTGATGAGAAGAAACATCAGTGAAGTGCATTTCTGCAAGATCAGTCATAGAACAGACAAAAGGGGTGTTCACAGGCTCTCTAGTCACCTCTGGATCCCCTGCATCTTCCGTTTTAGCATAATCAGGCTTCGAGTCAAGTTTGCCTTTGCGAGGTCGCCCTTTCTTCGACTTGTTGGTAAGGAGGGATGGGGTATCTTCCAGTCGTAAAGGTTCTGAGGCGAGCGCCCCGTCATCGCTAGCGGGGCTACTACGAGATCCGGTGGATGGGCCCGCAGGTTGGGGGGTGATGATTGGCGGTGGGAGGAGTTCTGGCGGTGGAGAACTGGCAGGGGCCAGACTGATGCTGTACCGTGTAGACGACCTTGATGCGCGATTTAGAGGTCTAAAAAACAATGCAGGAACAGAACGCACGCCATCGAAGCAAGGAACGAAGTGAGGAGACGTAGGTGGGGAGTGGAATGTTCAGTGAGGGGTGATGCAGATTGCAATCTGACCACGTACAACTTCTCGAGTCTCGCTCGTTTCCTCCTTCCTTGGTCATCAGACACTCCAGTTGTAGTCGTTACCATAGGCGTCGGTGCGCTATGGGTCGCGTATGTTGACCCTGGATCACTTGTGGGTATGAAAGAGGGGAGCGGTCGCTTAGCTAGGTCCCCTGGCCTCCTGTTCATTGGCAGTCGAATGAAGGCAACCGGTGGAGGCGCAGGTAAGATCTCCGTCGCTAGTGAGAGATCTGTCCCCTCAATGTTAACAGGTGCACTTAGAATGGGTGCGTATGGCCCGTCGGCGAACGCTGCGACTTGGGAAGACATTGGGCGTTACGTCTGTCCGCTGAGAAAACCTCGCCCAAACCTGCCTAGAGTTGGCCCCTCACTTAGGCCAACAGATCCTCTATCGGGAGTGAGGACGCCCAACAGCCTCCCGTAACGCCGCAGAGTGTAATATCTGATTAGTGTCCTCTGCAGGTAGTAGATTGGTTGCA
Organism: Cantharellus anzutake; assembly: GCF_015039405.1. Lineage (NCBI taxonomy): Eukaryota > Fungi > Basidiomycota > Agaricomycetes > Cantharellales > Hydnaceae > Cantharellus > Cantharellus anzutake. Next base: position 22,338 of record NW_024067160.1, read on the forward strand.
AGTAGTAAACAGGCGGGCGGCAGTTGAACAACATGAGCAAACTCCACAATCATACTCGAATTTTTCCCCGTTCCTCACTGCAACTAGAGACAGATGACTTGTCACCGGCATCTTTTGCCGCTGGCTCACAAAAACACGTTGCCTCAATACAAAAACATGAGAAAGTAATCGAATTTTCTGGTCAAGTGCAGATGCAGCACTCGTCGACGAGCTGCACCTCGCGTTTATGCCCATGAATCTCGCAAACAATGCGCGTGCCATCCTCGGAATTCGTTGAGAATGCTCAAAATTTAAGCCTTTCATTGCTGAGAAACAAAAAACACCATTGGGATGTATCTCCTATAAGTATTCGTCAAGACTGAATAGACGCGGCACTCATCAATTGTTCCTCCCTTGCATGTATGTCTGTAGCGACGAAGAGGGAACGACCAACGCTTTCTCTAGTACCCGGTGCTGCATGGGACCCCATTACGCCTGGCCTCACGTCAAAAAGCCCTTTAGCGCTGAAAACTCCACACAACCCGAATGTCACACCCATTTCTCTCAAGGGCTCAGACCACGATTTGAGTCGACTGCCTTCTGGCGAACTATTTGCTAGGTTCAGTGTTTCTGAAGTGCTCGCACTTCAGAATCGACTTCGGTATGCTTCTATTCAGCTAAACTAGCATCCTATCTGCTAAGTTAGAATTCGCAGAGCGGAGGCAGATGGAAAGCAAGAGGAGCTGCGGCAAATGGTTGGGTACGTTGCCTTCCATCTACTCCATTTCTTATCATTTATGTTAGTGTAGCGAACGCTACCGAGATTTGTTGCAGGCTTCCACCTCAATCTTGACCATGCGCGACAGTTCAAACCGAGTCGTCTCTGCTCTTGACGCCCTTGAAGAGGCATCAGCAGATTCCGAAACCTCAGCATTCCAAAGTATTCCTCATCATCCAAGGAAGGGAGAGAGGGACGGTGCGAGACAAATATTGGGGAGGAGTGGGGCTTGCACTAATAAACCATGGTGTATAGATGGACAACTGGAAGTCTTGCAGTCTCTTTCCGCGCACCTTAAGCTTTTGATGGACGCCCCAGAGCAGCTGTGGCGATTACTGGAGAAGCATCAGCATCTGCACGCCTCATGGCTCTTCTCAGTATCCAGGGTGGTGTTTCGCAATCTTGTCAAAAATGGGGATGACGAAGAAGACTCGGAGCAGCCCTGGATTTCTAAGGGTATCGTTGTGGAGGTAAGAGTATATTTGGTCACCACATTGGTGTTCTACGACCGTTCTTCTGCGCAGGAAAGTTTCCCTCTCGCCCAACGGCAATGGGATGCTATTAGCACATTCCGACATCAAATTGTGCTCAGGTCAACACAGGACTTGCGTGTTTGGCTCAGAACTCCTCTCGTGGGTGCACGACATGTATCCGGTTCTCTGAATTTCATGCGTTCTCTGTAGGAAACATGCCACACCCTTATCGCGCTGTTGCTCTTGGATACCATATCAATGTCCGAGAGTCTTGGTCTCTTTTTGTCCCAACGGTCTAAAGCGCTAAAAGGCCTGATATCTAAGCTTGGCATGCTCGTGCCGACCTCACCTAGTCGATCTCGACCATCATCACCATTTTCTGCTGATAGAAAGCAAAACTCGGAAGCTGCGGCCGATTTACTGGCTGATCTCGCTCTGGATGGCAGCAGGGCTTCCCGCACACGACGGAAGGAGGCAGTTTCTGCACTTCGAGAAACGCTGCGCCAAGTTCTGGACCTCCTGATTGGGACACTGGAAACTAGCCGGGCTATCTTTGGTGCTGACGATCTTATGGAGCAGCCGCTCATCAAACAGGTCCTCGAATCAGTTCAGTCAGCACAGATAATAGGTCGACCCAACCATCTGAAACATAAATCGCGCCTTTCAATCATCTCATCGTTTCATGCGACTCCAACCCCAATAACCCCCGTTCTTCAAACTCTCTCTACAACCACGATTTTTGAATCTCTTCCTTCTTCCCAACTGCTTCTCCAGTTCCTACCGCCGTCCATTATCTTATATTCACCATATATCGACACCTCATCAGCTGCCTCCCAGTTGTCAGAGGAGGATGTCCACAAAGCTCGGAAAGCATGGTTTGAAGAGAGCCTCTCCTCCCTTGAAGCAAGCCTGCAGATTTGGTTGGCTAATCTGGACACACTGACCGACGTATGGGACGTGAGATGCGTGCTGCATTCGTACAGTGACAGAATGTCAACAGAGGAATTCGGCGCTGCGATAAATGTATTTGATACGTCATGTTTGGAGCGCGCAAAAGTGTTATGGAATGCATCGCTAAAGGATATAGAAAATAGCTTTTCGGCGTTCCTTGAGAAAGTCAAGGATGACTTCAAAGGAGGCGAAATTTCTGACCGTACGTGCCCACAAACCTTCGCCTGAATGCGCTGGAACGTTTTCCCTTGACAGAAATCAACCCAGAAAGCTTCTTACTGAGCTCCATACCCCATCCCTCATCACCTCGCTCCCCCAACCTATCGTTTGTGGCATTCCGCAAAGCTCTTGACAATCGAATAGCGTGGCGCATCCCTTATCTCAGCGCGATGGAAAGACTTTCCAGAGGGCCGTCAGGGACCTCAACAGTCATTTCGTTCATTTGCGAGGGATCCTTTTGGGAGGTTTGCGAAGGATCTTTCCTACCGTTCCTAGTTCTGACGTTTCGTTACCCAGTGGCTTTATCGATCGGGTGGACCGGGATTACAGTGAAGCGTCACTCAAGACGTGCATCGAAATAGGACGAACATTGAGCGCACGTCTTGATTCAATAACATCATCCGATGAGGTTGTAACAGATGGTGAGCGTTCTGTTGCGGTGGAATTGCCACATCCGTGCTTGACAGCTCCGTTAATTAAATTAGCAATAGCAGTTGCGGAGTCGCTTCTCATTGGACGACTCGCACACAACTTGGCGGACTCGCTTTATACTCGCGTGCTTTGTCGGCAGCAGGAAATTCCAAAAGGCGGGTGTAATGGCATTGTTTGGCTGGCACCCCTAATTCTTCGTTCACAGACGTTCAATTGCCGCTGCAGGCGGTGTTCAAACGATCCATTTCGTTGTGGGAGCGATATGCAATCGATCGCAGTGTCACGGCATACGCAACAGCTAGATTCGATTTTCCGGGTCAGTATCGTGTCATTGTCAGCATGGACATGCGGACTCAATGACTTCTAGACAACCCGACTCCGCCGCGACCGTCACCTGCGCTTATTCAGGCTTTGCTACTACTTGTTGACGAAGTGCAATTGCTCGGACTGCCATTTGCGTCATCTGAGTTCAGAACAGTTCCGGCAGCGCTCCTAGGCGGATTTCTTGAAGATATTTCCTCATCCTCGAAGCTCAATAGGCAGCAGAACAAATACGACACTGCCTTCTTGGGACGTTTGATAGTCTTATCGCTGGCGGGTAATTGTCAAAATGGGACGGTGGGTGCTTTCCCTAATCCCTATCAGGTTACTTAGCTCCACCCCTCAGGATCGCTCACCCAATCCTTCTGATCGTGCAGCCATAGATCAGGAGATCGCCCGTGTTCAGCTTTTACTCGGACCCCTGTTAAGAATCACTCGGCCACCAGAAGCCCTGTTGCTTGGGAAGATAGATCGTTTGGCAACTGCGCTTCTTCCTCTCGGACCGCCTCCGCCACAGGAAGATCTTACGCCCACTCTCGACTTAGCAAAACTTGGGTCACGTTTCGGCCTCCTCCTCGTAGGAAGTACCGCCGCAAAATGAAGTTATGGTATTATGCATTCATCATATTTGTCATATTGCATCCATATCATGGCATCTCAAGACCGTTTTTGTCAGCTTCCATCCACTCCGTGTTGAGTTCTTCTACTGCCGCTTCGAGCAATGTCCCAACTAGATGTCTGTCTGCGGCACTGCCCTCTAGATAGTACTTGATCTTAGGTTCTGTCCCACTCGTCCTATGAGTCTCTCAATCAACCCAGGGAATATGATGAGATCCGGGAGTCGTACCTAATTGTAAGAACAATACTGGGCGTGCCCTGCTTGTCTCCTGCTCCTTTTGCCCTGAAGGTTATCATGTGCCCACCACTCAGAGGGAAATCTGGTTTGAATAAAGGCGCATTTTCGCTGTCGTACGCGTGCCCTAGAGTCAAATCTCGAACCCGAATGACTCGGAGTCCCCCGAGAGTTGATGGATATCGGGGCTCTGTGGACTGTCAAGAGCGTATGAGGCGAGGCTGTGGAAATTCTCAAAATACCACTGACGTCAGGGCTATCATTGTAGTGTCTCAATCGAGCAAAAATGCGATTAATTGTTGAGGGCTCATTGCATATGAAATAGCTGTTGCTCGTCTGGAAATACCCGTACCTGGATATGATTTTCAACTCGTGTAAAGTGACGAAACGAGGCTAATTGCATACCTATCATAGAGAGATTGCAAATGATCGTACGCAGTTGCACCGCGTGCGTGTAAATGGGCAGCAAGCTCGGCGAAACACATCTGGGCCGATGATCGGCGTTACCCACAAGACTGACCGACTGCCACACGCGCTTACGGTTGCGGAAATTCCGTCTTTATCCCTGATTGCCGTCCCATGCATGTAGCCAATTGCTTCTTCATATCCAAATTGTACATCATATCCTTGCTTCTCGAGAGCAAGAGCTGTGTTGCCAATGTACTTGAACCCTGTTGTGCTTGTCAAAAAAGCACTTGAATTCCAAAGCCGGGAATCACGCGCCAGTCAAAGATTCTGCAAATTTGAATCCTTCGATGCGAGCCATAGCTTCTAGCATTTTTGAACTGACTGTTGACGCCACCATCGCGAGTTTCTCTAGATGGGTCCATCAGGTCTCCGAAAAAAACACCAAGGATGCCGAAACAAACCAATTGGGTTACCAGACTCCTGATATTTGTACAGGATCCACCAGGCTAGGAGAGTTCCCAACTGATCCCCGGAAAAAATCCTCCACTCTCCCGCATTGCTGAAGGAACATGAACGGCTCTGACGCGGGGTTAACATGCGTTGCACACGTACATGCGCTGACCTGCAGCAAAACGATCTGCATCCGGGTCTTGAGCGAGTATGTATGATGCCCCTATCACATTAGCCTGGCGCAATGCCAAGTCCTATGCCTATGTTAAGTCAGCATTACTTCCTCCTGGGCGCAACTCGCACCAGTGCGCCTGAAAGGTTAATCAGACTCAGAGCTGTACCAGGAGCGTTAATCATAATCTACCTTTCTCTTCCGGATTGGGGTAGGGCACAGTGGGAAATTCGGGGTCGGGAGCCCGCTGTGCTTCAACATATCCGAACGGAGGAAAATTGAATGTTTCAAATGCTTGAACAACGTACTCGTGTCCGACTCCGTGCATTGACGTATTGACAAAGTCAAGCATGCATGACTGATTTGTCGCACTAGGACGGAATGAAATTCATCAAGTGGACGGGCGCCACTGACCGAACTTAACTGACTGTGAATAGCTGAGACCTCTCAAAGTCTCAAAATATGCTTTCCTCGCTCCAGCTGTAACGTCCGGGGAACCAAGTGCTGTCGATGTGTCCCAGATCAAGGGCTCCGAGCATTCTACAATGGCAGCTGCAATCCCTTTGTCATGAGGCTCAACGATCTTCCACCCTTATCAGATAACGCTCATTCTGTTACTGATCAACCTACCTGTACCGCATTATCCCAATAAACCTATCACCGTGGTCGTGAGTAGCAAATATTACTTGAAATATTCGCGGTCACCTTGTACCCATTATCATCCTGAGATGTGACTGATTAAGTGCTCGGGTCACAACAAAGCAGCCGCAGGCGCGCTAACCTTGGGGTTGTGGCTGGCTAGGTGTGCTGTCAGCTTTCGAAACAGATCCTGAAACGGGCGCCAGACCTGTAATCATCACTCCACACGCTGCTTTCAGATGTGCCACAGAAAATGGAACCCTATCGCGCGTGGTGACGGTGACAATTAATATGGCGGAGATGAGCAAATGGCAAATCGAATCACAAGGGTGTGTGTACTAGGCCTCTAAGCAGAAAGACCTTAAAGCCTGCCTGGACGAAAGCACCGGCAGTAAGCCGTGCCCATCGCTCGGAGTTGTGCCGATGATCATGTCCAATGACAACGCCTCTTTCTGTTGCATGGGCGACATTCTCCCTGGTGTATGAAGCAAGACCCTACGTGACAGCTATCAAACACAGTACCACTCCTTGCATTAGGATTGCAGACCTGTGATGCCTGGATGATAGTGACATCGTTCATGCGAGAAAACCCCGCCTCCATGCGGCCGCGTAGACCTTTCATACGTGTCAAAGTCATTCGAGATGAGCAGCAACATGACACTCCTCATTTACTGTACCTTCCTTTACATTAGAACGGTTTTCGTCAGCGGTAAAACTGGGTGCGAACCTGCTGTACCAAATCCGATTCGATTTCTCAGTCGTCGATCGAGCTCTTCGATATTACCCCCATCCCAAAGCGCCTGTATCTCAGCCCTGGTAGCTTGGTTTTGATCCAAGGAGAGCCATTTGTCGACAAGCTCTTTCGTGCTGGGTATCATGAAGGTTCCAGCTCTGTTCGATGTATTGGTGTTTGGATGCGCTGGAAGGGTCCTGAGCTTTGGACGCGATCCGTCTGCTCGAGATTCAGTCCGGACCTCGGCCAACGTCGTGGGAACGTACAAACTGAGATCGATCACTCAATTATTCGCGTCTCCACCACCTCTGCGCACCATCCCGTCAAAGAGCACACAGCTCTACGATGCTAGGCTAGGCTAAGCACTGGACCTATCGGAGACGTGAATTAAATACAAGGTATATGTGATGACTAAGTTGACAAGTCCAAAAGTGTCCACTGTCAAGAGCGCCACTCTGTGACTGCTGTACTTCGAAAAAGAGTATAACAGTCTCGTGCATTGGGGCTCTGGCTACTTGCCTTCTCATCAAGCACCCGGACTACGTAACTTGGGGGGAACTTACGGATTTGCCCATCAACACTTGAAACACTAAATCATCAACCACCTCCAAGTATCACCCAGATCTCCAGTAATTGGGCCTACAATATCACCACGCATTCCAACACAAAGGGCGTCATCAATATCGACTCAGTCGACGTCAATCTGTGAGGGAAGTGGGCTGATTTAGGACAAGGCTATCAGTCTCGAGTATTAATCTATGGAGAGCTGAGGATAGAAACAAGGAAAGAGAAATGCGACCCCAGTTTCATCAGAGCCCGCATGGAAAATTATAGTGTGGAAGCAATGAAACTATTATCCCGACCCTTGGGTGCATCCCAGTGCGGCATCGCATTTGTTCGAATCCTTGTGTTGCCGCTGACTGAACAGGCACTTGTTCAGGCAAGATGGGACTGATTGCGTGCCAAAGCCAGGTGGTTTCCATCCTTACCCACAATATGATAGGGCTTGCTTGGCTGCCCTGGGCATGACATGGAAGTTCCCGCCAAGGTTGAGTTCTCACCGCGTCGTCGGTCAGGTGTACTGTAGACTTCGGCTAAGCTGGACAAATTCCGACTGCACGGTTTCGGGGCACTTGATACACCAGCCACCAATCCTCGAAATCAGTTTAGCAACACGATTTAAATATGTATACTCGCATGGCAGCCACTGAAAGTGTTTGTTACTGGTGCCTCAGGGTACCATACGTTAAGGTGCAGTACGGCCCGGGACCGCGCCTTAGCTTAGACGCAGGCCAAAACAGAAATTTCCTGTCATGCTACCAGTGTGCAACCAGGCGAGGTTGGATGGAAGGTAGACTTGCTGCCTGAAGACGGAAACGGTCAACGAGTGTCGCTGGCCACCTGATTTCCCAAGACCTCAACGGAACTTCGATAGTGTTACCTTGGTTGTGCTGGACAGATTTGCACCATCGGGGGAAGCGTGGTTCTCACACGCGAACATAGACCTCAGTTTCCTTGAGCGCCATTTCTCGTGACTTCAAACTTCCCCGGCGTCAGCGCATGGTTGAGACGACTGCCGATTTAACGAACACTTCGCGGACAGGGTGGAGCTCCCAAATAAATACACGGTTCGATCCACCATGTGTTGGAGCATGGGGTGTGGAGCATCCTGGATATGAAATGGAGAAATTAGCGAGAACAGAGACATTAGCGCGTTCGAAGATTGGCGCAATTAGAGAACATAAGTCACCCAGTATTCATTCAGGCTTCGTGTAACACCCGGAAGTCCGGAAAGTGCATCCAGAGGGCCAGGAAAATGCGAGAACATCCAAGTGGCCGAATCGTCACGACCCCGATCATGAAATATGACAGTGAGAGCAAGCTAGCTTACCAGCTGCACAGGGTATCAAATGCCAGAGGAAAAACATAGTCAGATTAGTGTTATTATAGTTACTCCTGTATGATATCTTCTTTCTTGGGTCTCAACTCCCTGAGCTCCTTCCCTTGACCTAGAATGTCCTTGGCGTTGTCGTCAACAAGAATACCTGAAAAGCGACGAAGTCCATGACGTGGCGACAAAAGAGGGTCACGCGAAACGCATACCGAGACCTTCCTCTTTCACTAAGTCCAGGACATGCTCCAGCAATACGTAGCCATCATGATCAGGGTCAAGTTTTTTGACGATGCCATCTACAGTCTCCGCATCGGGCTTATGCTTGATGACACTCAAGGCGTGTCGCAGATCCAGAATGGATATACGTCCCTGCTGATCGGCAGTGATCTGCTGAAGTGATGACCCGACGCGGGAGTCATAGTCGTCAAGTTGCTTATCCACTTTGTTCAGCATACTGCGAATGCGCTTAGATAAGGATTGTGATGGAGATGCCTCTCCAGAGGTCTCCTAACGTCAAGCAATCAGCAATTGATTGTTGGGGTCGAGGTTGGAAGGCATCACCTCTTCAGATTGAAGATTCTGCTCCATGATCGCCCCTAATTCATCACGCTCTTTCAAGACACTGGATTTGGCACACAGAATTACCAGGGCTTCTCCGAGTTCAGCTAGCTGTTCAGTTGTCATGCGAGCGTCATCTGCTTCGGGTTCAACGGCAAGCTAGGTGAACAGTCAGGACACATCCCATCTGGGTCGTTAACTTCCCGCACCTCGGAATCAGGAAGCATGGATTGCACAACGCGCTGTTCCTCTTCAAGCTTCTGTCTCTCCTCCAGCTCTTTCCTCGCGCGCCTAGCGTCTTCTTCTTTCTGGAAGAACATTGAGGATCCGGAATAAACGCTAAAAACAATGGGTTCTGTACCTTCTCTTGCTCAGCCTCATCTTCAATGAGCTCCTCCTGCTGTTGCAAAACCTCGAGTTTCTGCTTGTAACTTGCTTTCTCGCTATCCACAGCCAACTCTGTTTCGTTGAGCTGTCACGCGCCAATGTCAATGATCTGATCAGTATTAAAATCGCGATTGCACTCACGAGTGGATCAGGCAAGCTGCTCAACACACCAGCCAAACTTTGAATGACTCCATCACTACCTCGATTCTCGCCCCAGTCGAAGGCACGAGACAAAATGAGGAGGACACCGGAAATATCGTGGTTTAGATGGAGATCAATCCAGTTATCGAGCTCCTCACGTAGACGACTGGGGGAAACACCCATAGTCCTGACACCGCGTGATTGACATGCGTGTTGCAGTTCAGCAGTAGACAAACTATCAACAGCTTCAGCCGCAATCAACTTGTAACAGCTAGATAAGTCACGCAACTAGAGTGAGGAGACGGCACCAGGCAAACCTTGTCATCCCGCTTGATATGCTCGAGACGCTTGCGAATCTGGTACTTGAGATAGTTGTCCGTCCCGAACGCGTTAATGTTCATGTACCGACACATGGAGACGAGTTGTGGCCTCGACAAGTTATCCACGGTGAGTTCATCGTCAAAGAGCTTTGCTACTTTGATGATATCTTCCGTTGAAGGCCTGTCACCAGTGCTTCGGACCTGGAAATGGTTAAATCAACAAGACAAAATGATATTTTGTAATTGACAACCTTATAAAAGAACTCTTTAAACTCTTCCGTGCCCACTATCGATTTCCCGCCTTTAATACCACTTTCCAGCAGGGTTTCTTGGAGGAACTTTGCCATTTCTAGGCGCACCCGCAAAAGCTTTCTTTGTTTCTCATCCTGTGGAAGGCGTAAGCATTCAAAGGCACGTCACAGGGACCGGGACCGACTAACAGCAGCGAACTTATCCTCGAATGTTGACGGAAGCATGTTGGGAAAGAGCTTAATAGCCACAGGCAGGAGAAGTTCCATGAAGGGGACGATGACGAAAACGGAGAAAGGAATGAGCCGGAGGAGGTCTTGAGTTGTTCTTCGAAGCTGAAGGAGCCAGAGAGATGCGTCAATGCAGCGCCATATGATTCCGGGGGGCTGCAACACACCTGACGGCGCTCTCTCCGTGTCAAAGCTTTCCCCTGAAGCGTTCGCCTTAGTAAACGGGCGGAGATCTTAATCTCAGAAGCCAGCAACTTGGTTCCATCCCAGTAGTGATTTGCCTCATGTTTAATCTTTTGCCATGCTCTCGTGAGGAGAGGCTGCTTGGGAGCTTCCGTGCTCTTTTTTTGAGTGATATTTACGTTACTAATATCTCTTTCAGCATCCTTTATGAGGTTTGGGCTGGTAGACTTTGAAGGACCCGAAGAAACTTCTGAGCTATTAGTCGCGCTTACGCTTGATGATTTTCCGCTTTCTGTGGCCGAGGTCGAATTATAACGGAAGGGACGAATTCTCTGTTGGTGGGTAGATCGGAGCAAAAGATGATGTTCTCGGACAACCATTACTGTAGAGGGGGCATTGCGGAGAGGCCGATAAGCCAAGCTTGCCAAGCTTGCCAACCCTCGCCCCGGCAGGGGAAACCATACAACCATTAATGGCGCTTAAGCGAGTACTGGGAGCCTGTAAAGATCACCTGACTCCAGAAGGAGTGCCACCCGTTTTGGGCAATGCAGCAAATAGATGCTTTGAGAACGGTTGTGAATCGGTTCTGTTGCAGTCTTTGATAACGGGATAAATATGATGGTGAAACAAGAGACATTCCGAATGAGTGCTGACTTGAGGGCGCCATGCAGGAAGCATGGCCCAGGTAGAACGCACAAAGGAATAGGCGAAGGTTGGGTTTTAAAGAATAAGGTACATAATAGGATACTGAAGCTGATATGATTACAATTATGCTCGAATAGGCTCGACATTGTCCCAGAACTTGCGCTCTTCGTCCTCCTTCACAACATTTTCAATAACAGGCGTAAGATATCGGGTATCCTAACGTGAGCAAAAAAAAAAACAGAGGGTGAGTCCACAATCCACGAAGCGCACGCCGCACACACAACACAACTCTGGTATGTAGGTGTGCGAGCGCGACACAGGTTCATTGCGCACCTCCTTAACGGGAGTCCATTGGTCTTTTGGCAAGTTTTGGTGAAGAATAGAGAGCTGGACTGCCCGGCGTATACGCCAGGCACGATCATATTGCTCGGCAGGCGATAAACGCTGGAGGGCCTAATGAAAAAGAGAGCCCTTTAGTCTGACCTTCCACAAGTACCCACGGTATACGGACCTTCGCAACATCATCCCGCTCCTCAATCACTGCACGCAAAAATCAACATAGGGAACGATACACAAAGCGACACTCAACACTAACAAAGGTCGTCATACCGGAGACCCATCTGGCGATGACCGGATATTCTGGCAAATGACTGAGCCAATGGAGCAAAGAATTTCGAAAGCGTGCGAGAAGCACGAATCTGAGGTGCAAGTGAAACACCGAATGGTCCGAACACCATGCTGGCTATGGAAGATAAGGTCTGTTCGACGAGCTGACCGTTTGACTGGAGAGCTTGAGAAAGTGAAATGTCCTTCGGATTTTACCGGCGTTATGCTTCTTACGTCCGGGTCCGCACCGAAATTCTATAAAGCTTTCTTCGTCGCTTTATTAGCTTCCTTCACATTATTCTTGAGGCTGTCTAAAAGCTTAGAAGGTGAGACGATAAACACCTTTGGCGCCTCGATTATTATTTGTAACCCCCAATAGTTCCAGCCATGCCTAACAACGCCGAACGCACTTTCATCATGATCAAGGTCTGTCCATTGTCCGATCCTCTATCAATATTTCGATCTTGATCATTTCGACGTTTCTGTAACAGCCTGATGGCGTCCAGCGCGGGATCGTTGGAGAAATCATCAAGCGCTTCGAGCAGCGCGGCTTCAAGCTAATCGCCTTGAAATTGGTCCATGCTTCAGTCCCTCATCTTGAGAAACGTGCGTTTCAAGTCTCTCGCGTTTATATTTTCCCTTTGCGGGAATATGATATATATATACTGACCCTGGCTGCGTTCGCCTGTGCGGCTGCAGACTATGAAGATCTCAAGGATAAGCCATTCTTCCCGGGACTTATCAAGTACATGAACGCTGGGCCTGTCGTTGCATCGGTGTGGGAGGGCTTGGATGCTGTTAAGACCGGGCGCACCATCCTTGGTACCACTAACCCACTCGCCTCAGCTCCAGGTGTGTTCTGCCTTTCGTATCGATTGTTGTCACCTGATTCTCAATCTCCGTATACAGGAACAATCCGAGGCGATTTCGCCCTTGCTGTTGGGCGAAATGTGTGTCACGGCAGTGATTCCATCGAGAATGCTGAAAAGGAGATCACCCTGTGGGCGCTCTACCTTCTTACTTTCACTTTTAAGTACTGACGAACCATTCACTTTCAGTTGGTTCCCCGAGGGCGTTGTTCAATATACCGATGTGAAGGCTCAGTGGATATTCGAATAAAGACGATCGGGGGCATATGTATTAGTAGTGGGAAATATCACGTATTGCAAGCCGCGCTGGGGAAGGCATGGTTACCAAAGTGTGCCCACTGAGTTGGTCATCCGTGGAAATCAAGCAAGTACCACGCGCAGTTGACACAGGGCCCAGTTCCTGATGATGAAAACGGAGAAACGATTAACCCTTAAACCCTTGAGGATCTGCTTTCTGCGCACGAATCCGACCAGGGGGAGGTCAGTGTCTCACTAGCAATCTTTCCATTGGAACAGCCAGTGAGATTCTGAAACTCCAAAAACGCAATTATGATGGTGACGAACGTTGCTAAGGCGAAAAAAAAAACGAGGCCAATCAGTTAGATTATTAAATCCGCAACACGCAGAGATCGCAGGAGCACCCAAGTGTCAATTTATATTACGATAATACGGGTCCATCGGTGGTACTACACGTTGAACTTCTCTACGTTGGGTAGGGTCACCCTGAATACAAAAGCTTGAGTGTCAACATCTTGACCATATGGGTCTACGTATGGGACTCCGGCAGCACTCCCGTTGATGGTGATGAAGTCGTTATCAGTCATGGTGAAGAGGAAGTAGTCGTTGGGAAAGGACCGATCAAGCACTGGGGCGAGTGCAAACGATTCCCATTTGGCAGAGATAAGGGTCTTATCCTTGGCCCCTCCTGACATCGAGTTCTGTTGTGAATCCGTTTTTATCCGTTAAAGAATTGAACAAACTAACCGTTCTGAAGGCCGAATCTTCCGAGCTGGTCAGGATCCAGATAATTGACGAACGAAGCATAGGCAGCTGGGGTGATGGATGGGTCTAGAACTCCCTTTGGTGCTACTGGCGTGAGTCCATCGAACTTGGAGCCGTGGATGTCAGTCGCTTTCGAGATGTCAAAGAGGTCTGCCTGCCTGGCGAAACGGTTCAAATGTTGATGACAAATTTCACAAGCTACATTCAACTTACTTGTAAGAGGATTGAGTTGAATCGCCTCCGTGACCATTTCCATCCCTGGAGAGCACCAAAAACTGATTCTTATTGAGGTAATGAATCTCGCTTTGCGCCAAAGTGGTGCCCTTCGATGTCTGAGGTAAAGGCACGATCCATTCACCTTCGAGCTTTGGACGGCTGTTCCCCGACACGACGTATTTGAAGAGGCGGGTATAACGATTAGTTGACTTGGAGGACCCGCCATCCTGGATCGTGGCAGACTGGAGCATTGCATATAAATATCTGCCGTTTGGCGAAATGGTCAAGCCCTCGAAGCCTATTGCAAGTCAAGATCTTAGTGTCTAGCATCAGGAACTTGGGGACAGATGTGTAACCTTGGTTTGGTGTTCGACCAGTATCGGGGTTAATGGCAGATGTGAAATTCAATGATCCACCAATAAGAGGAACAAGAGCTTCAGGGGGCTGAATCGTCGATAGAAGTGTGCCTAAACGCAATTTCTGTCACTAACTGCCGACATCTCAAAATCGAAACGAGCTCCAACCATCACGTCTAAATCGGTAAATATAAGGACCGTACTCGTCACTCACGAAGTACCTAGAAGACGGTGAGATGTGGATTGAAATAGTCATAGGGTGTACTCACGAGCCATCTTTATTGATGACAAGTCCTTCCGCATCGATGGTCAAATGGTTATAGGTCGCATTAGCAATAGGAATGGGCGGGTCAGCAAAAGGGTTCTGAGGATATCCAGGGGTTTGAGGGCGAACTCCCAACGCGTCTAAACCTGTCGTGCGTCCTCTCTTCCGGTCGAAAGTGAGTGCGGTACGACGATAGGTCAATTTCAATGTTTTGGTTCCAACATCGAAAGGAAGTTTGCCAGTCCCGTAATACGGAGCAAAGGTGAAGTCGAAGTACTGGCGGCGAGCTCGATAATCAATAGTACCTTCGCTGTGCAGTTGTCAAGTTATAAAAACGGAAACGCTCCATCGCTGGCGGGATATCGCTCACGTATTGTGGCCGCTACCCCACAGATGAACATTGAATGAGTAATTAATTTCAGGTGGGATAAGGAGAAGGGTAGTACCGGTCGGGCTGCGTAATTAGGGTACCAGAATACGTTCCGCTTTGCTTCGTGAAGGTACCGGGTTCGAGAGCAATCGCAGAACCGATCCCTCCAATTGTTTCACCTAATGTGTCACGCAGCTGGGCTGAGATGGTCCCAACCGCCACGAGTCCCTAAGGGAAAAATAGCCAGGGCTTTAGTATAATGCCCTGCGGGGAGTAACTGCGTTGCCCAGCACCCACCTTGTTGATAAATGTCAAGCCTCCGAAGGTCACCAAAACAGGACCCAGGGTCCTTGGCACTACAGCTCCTTGGGCAGCAGCAACGAAGGAACAGGCTAGGAGTGCACTGTGGGCAAGACTCTTCATCTTCAGTGTCGAGGGCTTGAAGGTAACCAAGCATCGCTCTTGGCGTCAATCTTATACCTGGGTGGCGATTCTCCAAGTTGGACATAAATCCCTGCTAACAACGTAAGCGCAGAACGCACGACTCATGCAAGAAGCACTAAGAATGGTTCGGATGTACAACGTGCGTCGGCTATCGCACAGTGCATCGAGCTCATAAAAAGACAAATTTCAGGAACACTAGCAATTCCAAGAATGTAGCTCAGGCACAGGAAAAATATCATCGTGAGATAAGTAGAACCCTATTTATGACAGTGCCTTCAGCAATTCGGACCAAGGTCGGGGATCCTGCCTAGAAGCTATTCTAGGCAGGACTCCAGCCTCTATGACAAACAAACAATATATAGAAAGCTATTCGGTGGCCAGGCAGGCGCAGCGTTGGGGCTGTGCATTATATGTGTGTGAATCTGTCATTACAGAGGCTTCACTGTTGCCGTGCACAACTCCTCGGGAAGACACCCCTGTAGTGCAAGAAGCTCGATGGCATCGCCCCCAGAAATCGCTAGGAGACAGCCCACGTAAGTACTCCTGAACAAATTCAAATTTTTACCCAGCTACTGGAGGGCTAAGTACTCTGGTTCCGCCTCATCCACTTTAGCCCCATCTTACCACCTTGGCTGGCTGGCGAAGAACAACTGTTCACAAGTCAACGAGCATCACTTTTGACAAACCCAGCAGCTCTGGAATGCCAGGGTTTTCTATGTATGCCTCCCATATGGTCGCCACAATGCAAGTCTGCATGCCAGTACCGCATACGCAGTGACGAGGGCCATAGAGGGCCATATGACAACCGGTCATCGTCAACCCGCATCAGGAAATTGTGGCAGTCAACTTTGGACATTTCTGACGGTCCTGTTGCTTCTAATACAATGAAATTGGCCAATTTCCCAATAAAGGTGTCATATTTCAATTCAGTTCAGAAGTGAACTCAATTGTTTCCAAACCATTTGAAGTGAAACCCTGAGGACCATTTGCTGATGCGCTGGCAAATGAATCAATTGCAACACGAGGGACGCCTATGGCCATTGACGAGCTGCACCTCCCGCGCGTATTGCAGAAACGTGTATGTAGACCTCACCCAGGCCGATGGAAACGAGTACGGTGTTGTAAACGCGGCGTTCCAACCCGCTTCAGCGGTTCACTCGCAACCCAGATGTAATATAGAAAGAAATATAACTAAAATACACACGGTGCTTCAGCGCCCATATTTATACTTCTCAACAACATTCCAGGCTCTTCTATGCCTAGCGCTTACGCAGGCGCTGTAGAATATTCCCGGATATAGTCTCATCATGTGACTCGTATTCCAACATACGGGAAGGCCACATGCCCAAAGCCCCAATGGGAGGGCCAGCTCGGTTCTTCATGTGACACCCGTTCTGGACATAACATCATTTACAAATTCGATATCATCGATACCCCTCCCATGCCACCGTTCTGATGATTCTCACATCGCACTAGAGCATTTCCATGCGACCGCGGGGACATAAAGGATCGCTACTAGTACCACTTCTAGCTAGTACAAGTGAAATACAGTGAGAATGTATTGTGGTATACATCCACAAACAATAAACACCGGGAACAATCTTACTTTGCCATATATTCTCGTCACGACATCGTACGGGGCATCTTTCAATAACACTCGAGCTGGTTCATGCTGGTGAGGCAATTAGTTTTCAAGTGCAAGGGACTCGCCACGGAGTGAGTATCCTTCGTTCAGCGACTATTTCAAGATGTGTCCGTCGTCGATATATCGTTAATCGGTCACATTGGAGGACCTCTTCCCTCTTCGACTTTGCTCCAATGTGTCGTCTGGCTCGTAATCAGTGGGTCCCAGTTCAAAAACCTCCGCATCATGTAGTACTCCGTCCATCGGTTCGAATGGTACACGGGTGTACCCTGCATTGCCTCTCGTTTTTGCCACGCCCTCCCGAACGGCAGCATTACGACCCGACGTACGCCACAGGTTGATTAAAAACACAGTGTGAAGATAAATAACGAAAGCGAGACTATGGAAGGGAAATGGTGAAGTTGAAGTAGGTGAGAAACCGGGATGAACGTACCAAAACATGAGTAATGCATATGTTACGTGGTCAACTTCAATCGAATTTACAAATTTTAGTTCTTCATCCGTTGCGCTCATGAACAGCACCCTGTGAAATTGGCGATGAGAGAGTATGAAATACGCTAGATAGACCCCAATTTTTACCCTCCGGCAACAAGAAGCTATTCAACGCTACGGTTAGCTAGTATGGGCTCATTTTCTTAACAAATAACCTACCAGAGGCGGAAGATGCTGAAAGGATCGAATAAATGGGGAAGGTGGTTCAAGTTCTCTCGACGCGGGTTCCAGTCTTGCTAGATCTCGCAAGACAAGAGAAACTTCGATTATTCGAGTAGCGCCGGCAGACATCAAGACAATGCCAAATATAGAATGGATCTAGGGAAAAGCAAGGGCTAAGCTTTGACGGGGGATCGGTCGTGAGGGGCGTACTTTAGTGCTTATCGCCATCGCTTGCTCATGTGCTGACATTGCCCAGCCAGTAATGATGATGATGATCCCAGGAATGACAGATCGTCTCCCATTGCGAGACAAATATACACCAAGTGCGCCGCCCGCCCACCCTGTCGAGATTAAATATATGAACATTGCACAGTCAGCTTACAGCCGCTTACAAAGGATTCCGAGACTCCTAATATCTCCCTGGGTCAGTCAGGCATATGAAAGTCATCAATGAGGGGCGTACGTGTGTTGCAAATCTTTGTGTGACCATTTTGTCAGAGGACCATGGTGCTCTGTAAAAGTATTCACAATTCCCCAGAGCAGGATGACAACGCTATCGAACCACTCTTGGCTTCTCCCAGTGCTCTGTATCCATTCAGACCCAGCAAGAAGAGCAATGGCCAATAGGATCCCATAAGCAATAAAGCCGGAACCCATAATGTAATGCGCCAGACACTGGTTCAATCCGCCGTCAAAACAGTAGCCTCCCAGCGTCGCTGTACCGAACACCATCTGGATTAGGGTCCGATGGTATTAAGTGGGGAACAGCATGTAGTGTCAATAACACGCGTCACCTGTGTCCATCCCAATATAGGCCATATTTTGCCAAGGAGACCATGAACTATAACGAAATAGGGTCGTATAGATTTCTCGTGAACATGGAGCTTAAGATACACCCCAATGCACAACTGCATGACCATTGGCACGTAAAGAAACGAGGCAAATGAACCGTGTACCTACAATCAAGCCGGGGTCACGAGGTGCACAATAAGGTATGTCCACAGCACTCACAGTCTCTTTGAATTGCCTCCCGCCATGGGAATGCCCAAGAAAATAGCCGCAGGACGTTAGAACAAATCCTACAACCTAAGTGGGGATCAGATTTGGTGTGGCACCAGCTGGCCGAGGCGCACACATACTTGCGTTGGAATATGCCAACGTGAGCTTTGAGAGATGGGCGCTCATGATAGACACACGCGTATGTATGAGGGCGAGAGATACGGCCTACCGAACTAAGCCCAAGACCATGCCAATTGGGAATACGAAGCCCCATGTCAGTGTTTGGATGGCAATGTGCAAATATAGAATTGCATCGATCGGCTTGGCATCGTTATCTGGACTGTGGACCACCTCGCCGTCGTGCTTGTGGGCAAGCGCACTGGAGGCGCTGGCAACCAAGAGAATTAACGCCACGCATCTACACTTCCTTGAGCCCATGCCGGTGCCAAGGAGACTGTGGTGGCTGTGTGGGAAAGCGGCCCCATCGATCCCGTGACCTGGAAAGCTGCCTTCGGTGGCACCAACTTCAGCCGTGAACTTGGCCCTCCAACGCGTCGGGATCCCATACGCTTCTCTTATTCCGCTCTCAATTTCGTGCACTCATCCTTCGCCACGATGAGCGCTGAATGCGGAATTTGCAGTCAAGAATATGGTTCCGATTGTGTTGCAACCTCACTTCGCTGTGGCCATGTATATTGTTATCAGTGCTTAACCGAGCTCTCCCGGGTCTCTCAGCGTCCCCTGTGTCCTGGGTGTCGAAAACCTTTCAAATTCGAGAAGGTCATCAGGCTCTACATTGACTTTCCGGAACCATCGGACAGCCGGGAACAAGACCAGGAGGGGAGCAGCGATCCTCCTCCCATTTCTGTTCTTACGGAGGAACAAAGTGCCGAATCTGAGGCTCTTTCTCAGCGGCTAAGTGTTCTTGGGATTGAGACGACACCAGCCATCCTTGGTAGTGTCCTAGATGATATACGCCGATGGTCTCAGGGCGTCCAGACCATCAAAGACATTGAGACACAAGTAAGAGAACGCGTCGTTTATGTATTATGGACCCAATTTATTCCTTTGTTTCATAGATTGCGGTAACAAGGCTGCTTCTGAATGTCGACTTGCTGAGGGAAAGATTGGATCATGGAAGCATCCCAGCCATTCGCCGAAGGAAACGAACCCATAACGAGATCATGCTCAAGCGAGATAATCTATGCCTCTCTGCTCAGGTTATAGACCTTAACAACTCGCTACAACGTGTAGAGATGGATTTAAGGACGGGTATCACCTATCGACAAGAACTTCGGGAGTGGGTGCACAAACTAGTTCGTACACAAACAACCTAACCAACATTCCCGCGTAGGGAACTTGACCATGCAAGGCGGAAATATGCCGCATCCGAGAAACTGGTGCGCGACCTAGAAGTTGAACTGGAGAGCGTTGAAGATGAGGTGGGTCGCTACGCTCATTTCGGTACCTAGCCGCTTGCTAAGCATGCCTGCAGCGGAAACATTTGTCCACGTACGCGCTTTGTTCATCTTGCATCTACCCATGATCTCAATTCATTCGCAGCATTGCAACGGATTGCCAGAAACAGCTTGAAGGAAGAACCGCAGACTCAGAGAAGATGTTACGCAAGTGTTCGAGGTTGGAGGTGGAGGTATGACATCTGACCGCCCCCGGATACTTTGCCTCACCAATATCATAAGGTTGAGAATCTAGAGAAAGAGAATGCTGAGCTCAGACGGTAATGTGTTCTGTTCGTTGGGAATATCGGGTGTACTGATGGTTTTTTTTTTTAGCCAACTAGTAGAGAGGGCTTCAGAACTGAGGTTTCAAGGCGAGGCTAGGGACAAGATCCTGGAGGAGAACAAAAGCCTTAGAAATAGAGTGAGCAAGATCCGTTCACTTTTGGCACAGTTAACCCATTTGCAACCCGCAAGCTCCGCAATTCAGAGGCACTGCAGTCGGAAGGAACTAGGTACAGTTTCAGGAGTTGCAAGGATGATGTTAATAACAATGTTCGCGCTAGATCGATCGAGGAGAAGAAGGCAAAAATTCTCGAGGGCTCACGACGACTTGCCGAGGTGCAACATGATTTAGAGCATTGGCGAGACCGAGTAAGCAATAATTCGACTTGTTTTTTGCAGACCCTTACTTGGTTGGGCATTTGTATCAGTATTTCCAACTGAAGGATGCTTCGTCGAGTAATGCAGCAACATTCTCCACCTCTAAGCTATCCAACTCAACATCGTACGTGTCAGGTATGAGCCATAGTCATTCGGAGTGGAACGGCGTATCTAATGTGATAACCCAAGAGCATGAACGGAGAAGGATAAGATCCCATTCGTCTGTTCCAAATTCTTCTCCCCTTCCCTCAAAACCGCCCTTGGCCACATCGAATGGAGCAAATAGATCTCAATATAATCGAAAGCTCGAACTAGAAACTCCCGATCCCTTTGGGGGGCTACTAGGCCATTCCTCGCCCAGCACTCCGGAGCACGTTCGCGTACCCAAACGCCGTCGTATCGACCTATCCTCCTCTGAGCCAGAGGATGGGAACGAAGGAACGATGTCTCCAAAACGTCCATTCACCCGAGTTGGTCGAGGGGCAAGCTGGAGAAACATCCAACCATTGGAGGATGCTATAGCACTGCTCATGAGCGACGATGCTGTACCAGATTCGGATCCAGACGATGAAGACCTATGCATACCGCGGAGCCCCAAGGGAAGCAGAACACCAGCATCCAGCGCAGAGCACTAAATGGCAGCTGGATGTTCCGTCAACGCTTATGTGATCCGGGTGGCCTTCCCTATTCTTGATGTGTTCCGAATGCTTCTCAATTCGCCCTACTGTCGATGTATTATATTACAGTCCATGGAAAGGATTGCAGTACTGTTTCTCCTCACAGATCTACCCTCACACCATCCACGAAAGCCAGCTTCCCGTCAACGCCACTAGCCTCAAGTTCCTTCCTGTAGGTTTCCATCTCACTCGCGGTGATCTTGAATCCGCCACAGACAATGAACACCAGCGTCTTGCGTTTCTCTTCTAGTCTGTTCGCCGCCGTGCTAACGCCAAAGATTTCGCGGAAGAGTTGTGGGGAGTATATTGGGGATAGCGTCACAGACGAAGCTAATTCGACCATTATCTTATGCTCGTCTTGAGGATGTATCGAAGTTTAGTAAAAAAGGAAGAAATAATATTAAATATTAAATTTACCAAGGAAGCTCAACCCAGAAAGCATTGCCAACTCGTCAGGGATACTAACTGTTGTCAGACCGCCTTCATATTTACCCTTGCCCTTTGCACGACGATCGAGCGCCATCTTTAGAACGCCGGGAGCAGTGATGACGGAGCCCAAGGAAGTAGCACGAGTTGTCACTTTTGCTAGAGTGGCAACGGTTACACCGGTCTCTTCGTCCACATGAGTCTGAATATTTCTGTCCCAACCCAGTGAGTCTGGGGATCCTTCCGCCGCCATGATGGAGGAGTATGTGCTCTCTGCACCCTGAGTCTCCACGGCGATGATACGAGCTAGGATACCCACACCGTGGAATGATTTGAGAGGGGGTTATTTGGATCAAAGGGGGAACAGCTCACTATTTTCCCATCCGTGCCGATTACATCCCAATAGCATTCCCCCAAGCAAACTCCCACCACCGACACTGCATAGGATAGCATCAGGAGGCGATGCATCAGAAGGTAACTGCTCGGCAATCTCATCAACCATGGTAGAGACCCCTTCCCAGAGTACAGGGTATTCATATGGCGATCCCATGACTCTGTTAAGGAAGTTCAGTCGTGAATAGATCCGGTTTTTTGTTCCCCCCAGACTTTACTGTCTTACGCATTCTCGTGCTTAGAGGCGAACTCATGCGCTCTGGAAAGGGCGTCTTGGTAACAGTCACCATCCACAATGGTCTCAGTTCCCCAACGTCGCAATGCATCTAATGCGATCTTCTTCCCGGCCTCCCTAGGTATGAATACGGTACATTTGACTCCTAGAGTGTGAGCCGCATATGCCAATGCAAATGCAGCATTTCCGCCGGATGCCATCACGAGATGAAGAGAAGAACCATATTTTTCGAATTGCTGCTTTGCAAACTTGGTTTGTGAGCGCTGCTTGAAATTCAATGTGGGCTGAAGGGTCTGAAGGAAGAACGTGCGCGCGTGTACTAAGTATTGCCGATCAACTTGTAGGACCGGGGGGGGCTTGCCTCTAGTTTCAAAAAAACATTGCAGCCCAAACGAGAGGAAATGCTTTCAGAATATAACAGCGGAGTTTTGGTCCACATTTTCAGGTGGTCGGTGATTGTTGTGAAAGGTGACGATCAACTATGCTTGTTAAATAGACCTATAGAACCCATACTCGAACGTTCCACCAGACGACAATTACAGTGAGGTCAGAAGGTTGTTCGTTAGACTTTGGATTATCGATCTCCTTTGAGATGGTATGTACTGACCAGCTGACGGTCTTGATCAGATGGCTCCGTGAGAACGGCGGACCGTGGGCGTTTCGGAATCGAGTGAAATATTTTCGATCGGGGCCTTGATGCCAGACCCGGTCCAATTAACCCAATTGGGAGAATTTTGGCTGATTTTGGTCGGAGCTCAGGTAACCGGATTGCCAAATAACATTTTCTTATGTATTATGTACCTGTCATTCATTACGTAGCTTTAGAGCAATGGGCAAATGTTGACCTTTCACTCTGAATTTGACGTGCTGTTCGTTCCCCCTGTCCGCCTCTAGAGGCTACCTGTGTCGGTTCATGGGAAATGAAATGTATTGTCTGACGAGCTGGAGTCTGTGCTGGTCCCTTCACCTGGTGTGAAACTTTTCACATCGTCCAATCGAGGTCATCCACACGGGTTACAATGTGCCATCCAACGTTTTTCTGCCACGCTAGAAACTTTGATCAGAGACCTTCCTAAGTTCCCAGATAGCAGACATTTCACTCTCATCTCCGATGTCCCCAAGCTCTCCAGGCTTTCGCCCAAACAGGCACGAAACATTGGATGCCCTCATCCCATGTTCGAACTTCTCCAAAGCACCAAAATTCTTTTGGGGAAGACGGACGACCTCTCGCTTGCGTGTCCTAGAATTAGAGCGACCATGCTGGTTGGCACGGGATCTCCTGTGGACGGTACAAAAGCATTCTCTAATCTCAAAACACTCATTATTACTTGTATCCATTTTACCTCACTTAAATGTGGGAGTGGTATGATTTCTCTGAACTCCCCAGTGCGTCCGCGTTTGGTGGAGCTTTCTCTCCTCAGTCCAGCTCCACACTCTTCCTTCCCCAACCCCAACCGAAACACTTGGCGTATTGCCCCGGCTTATTTGGACCCCCACGTATTCACGCACTTCTTAGAATTGCCATCTGGTAGGGATTTGACGTGCATCGAGCTACAGCATACTTGAAATTCCACAATGGCCAAGTGGAGAGCCGAGATAGAGTGTGTGCCTCAAGTATGGGGACAGATGTCATGATAACCTCCGCAAAAAACACCATGGTAAACAAAAACTGCGGTTGCTAGAAAAAAGACCTTTGGCATCACGATTTCGGGCCTCACTTTCCAAACAATTAGTGGGCAAGAAGAAGTTGCAGGATCGATGCTCCTTTGGTGTTTATTTGTGGTGTTCGTGTCTCGTCGGGTGACATTCGTAACGTAAGGAGGTCATGCGACGAATCCGATGTCAAGGAACGTCGGCACGACGGCGGAATCATGTCACAGTGATATGCTCGGGCTGGTGGAACGAGGGGGGAATTTTTGGTTGGGGTGACGGCGAGATGCTATCCTACCACAAGGACTGGGAGCAGTGACTGGAGTACGCGTACTGTATACTACTGCCATAATGGTCGCAAATGACCAAGTCGGCGTCGGGCGAGGTAAATATATTGACCATTTACCATCGTTAGAAAACGACATTAATGTGTTCGTCCAGCCATCGTTGGCTCAACTGTCCCTCGATGGGAGATGTCGCATTATTTGTCGATGACCGCTGTAATGCCAACTCCGTGTCTACACGTCGGCACCAAATTAGATCACATGCCTTCTGGAGTGCAGTAACAATTAACTAGCCAGTTGCCAGCCGAGAGAACACATACTTCTCGAATGTCCCAAGCACGAACACCACCGAAACTTGCTCCCAGACGATGAAGGTGAACTGATCCTTGCCGACCTCCTGGTGGACGAGAAAGGAATAGAGAGGGTAGCGGGATTTCTGTCAGCGAGTGGAGCATACGAGAAAGAGAGAAGGACAGAATAGACACACCCCGAGATATGACACCGCTGGAAGGCGGAACCCATCCCATTTTCGAAACCGACACCTAAAAACGGTCAACCCAACACGACAACTCAAAAGTGGAGCAGCATTTGGGCAACGCCTTATCAGAGAGATTAAGGACACCCGAATCGGACTTATTTCTTTATTTTCTCACCTTATTTTTGTGTATTTATCTCGACCCCTGCCCTTGGCGCTCTCACGAGCAGCCTACAGTTTGCAGGTTAAATATCCAGAATAAACAACAACAACAACAACAGCCAGTTGCCAGCCTCTTCGCGATGACTTGTAAACTGCGCATTCGCAACCATGGGCTTGGTATATCGAGCTCGTATTTATATATATCTACACTGCACCCATACTAGAAAGATACTGCACCCAAGTAAATCACAATCAACTACGTATTCATCACGCAAACACTATAAAGATCTCCATAGCCTTATTTCCTTCGGATAAACGCAGCAGCGCGATCAAGCACAATAGTCTTCTTCGTCAAGTCTTCCACAACAAAGGTGATCTCTTTAGTTCTATGAGGACCATGTCCCACCTCCCAAGCCTTAAGGAGTAGATCATCTATACCAGATCCCGGAAGGCATCAATAACATCGCGTCAGGAACGGAAATACGACGAGCACTGACCACCGGGAGAAATGGGCAGCCCAAAGGCGCCTTGCATAGAATGAAGCGATGCAACGTCGCCACCGCCCAAGTGGCCCACAAGTTGAAAGGCCGAAAATCCGAAGTACGACAGTGCATGCAATACCAATCCTCCGTAGCCAAACTTGAGGCCCACGGAGGGGTCTATGTAGGTAGAAATCCTATCTGAGTATTGCCCACACTTAACAATGTATGTACACCTTTTAAAACTCACCGACATGCAAAGCGTTATAATCGCCATTCAACCGATAAATCAGTGTCTCGATTGGGCTAACCGGAATACGAATTTGGAGATCCGGTGCTCTGGAAGGAACAGGTTTGGGCTTTATTCCAACAGCAATGCTCGCTGAGAAATTGAAGCCGTTTGCGGTGCCACCGAAGTACTTGGTCGTGGCCTACCAGAAGAAAACAGGCCGGGAATTAAAGCTGTCACCTTTCAGCCGTATTGAATGACGCACAATAAGACGAGTGTACTTCACGCCCTTAGGGTTGAACAACACGAGTTCGTTCCCAATGATCAGACTCGAGGGGTTGACGCGTTCTTCGACTGAGATGATCCTCTTCTTGATCGTCCACGGGACAGGTCCGCTGTCATTCGGAAGAGGTAGATACGGTTCGATATATTGAGAATCTTGAACCTTTTTGTCGCGTTCGGATAGCCGGTTAGACTCTATCCCTCATCCTTCATACAATAACAAACACACTTACGGGAGGGCTAGCCATGAAAAGTCAGCTGTGCGTCACTGGATTTACGATTGGACAAAACTCACAATTTTGAAAGATCCGGAAAGCCAGGGATTGGACCATTGTAACGGCCCGTGGTAAAATTAACCCAGCCCTCGCTGGTTCCTGAAAAACGTCCAAATAAGGTAAGTCAGGGATTGAAGCCGAAAATAAATAGCTTGTCCCTTTAAATGACAGGGCAGTCGCGTAGCTGGGGAAGACGGCGAAATTGGGGTCTGCAACCATGGATTAGACGTGTCGGAAGACAGTTTCGATACCCCAGTGAAAACGACACTTGCTATATTCTAGAGACAACATCAGTTTGTTATCACTGACTGAGGCTAGCACAAACATAAGCACGTACCATCCACCAGTGTCTGATTCGCGACCTGAGCACCAATACTAACCGCGTACAACAGTACATCACGAAGATTCCACGCGACCTGGTGCAAGACAGTTAATACTAACCCTAATGAGAAGATACTGTCACGAACAGGGATATCAGGATAGTGGAAATTGAGCGCTGATGACAGGTTCCACTGAGAGGTGGTAGCCAATGCAAGAGCTGGCAGCAGCGCCGCGAGGAGGGGGAAGATAGTCATGGCGTTGTTAGAGGTCTGGTTGTAGTACGTGGACAGAGGAAAGACGTAAAGGTGACAAATTTGATTTTTATAAGCGCTTGGCAGGAACAATGCCGAGAGGGGCAATTCGCCACACGCTCAACATCGTGAGCCCATCACAGTTATGCCTCGACGTCAAACAGCCATAGGGTTAGGGTTGTGAGGTCCAGGGATGAGGAAAGGGTTTGGGTGATGCGCTTGTTCTATGCTAACAACGGTTCATGCATTGGATAATCACACAAGTTGCCGGGGGAAATATGGAGGGGTTCTGGTTCGCACTGCATCCATTTGTAGAAACTATAATCGGCATCCGAAGTAATGTTGATTTCTAGAACCACGTTCGTTAATTCAAGTGTCGAGGATTGAGTGTATATTCGGCTGCAGCCCACTGGAGACAAGTATTATGGCCTCATTCTTTTCCACAACAGAACCACTTGAGAAACGAGTCTGCCTGCCATGTTCTGCCTTCGGTTGTTTTTGGGCACACGTTATTGTCACTCGTCATCAACTCGAAATAACCTAAAAGGTTAAAATCGCAATCATAGATCAAAAGCAGCAGCTATTCTCGCCGGATCTGTGGCGTGGTCAAGGAACACCAGCTGTTGCGGCGATTAGGTGAGAAGGGGTTTTCAAAGTGGTCATGCACGGAGCGTTGATACCCGGCGTGGGACATGTTCGTGCATTTCCGAACTGCTTCGGAGGCCCAAACACCGTAAAATCGGCGTGAAAGCTTAGCCACCAGCTTTCACAAACACTAGGTGTTCAACCAGGTAGGTTGCTCCCGGACACAGAGCACAATCTTGGGTCTTCACTTTGGCGAACGAATGGGGCCACGATGATACATGATGGAACATGCGAGCTGGAATGCTACCGATCGAGCATCTGACATGTAGTTAACTAGGAAAGCTACCACTGATGGCAAGCGGAAGAAAAGTGGTATAGATAGATCGAGTGACAGAAATACTAATCCCAATAGCAAAGATGGATGGCCGAAAGACTTTGCCTTGCGACTTGACCGGCCTACCCCAGCGCCTGAATCTATGCAGCAAGACGAGCACGAGCCGTCTCTGAAGCGTTTTCCAGACAATGGGGTTTGGGTCTCCAAATGACCAACCCTGAGCAATTGAACCATAAGCTCTGTGCAGACACGCAACCAACAATCTCGAGTTCAATCTGCTTCGGCGCTGGCATCTCGCCGAGGCAGCCATGTCTCGATGACACTTATGCAGCCCAACAGTTGATGCAGCCAATGCCAAAAATGCCACAGTGTGGACCACTGCAGGTGGCAGCCTCATCGGTCGACGCAGCCCGATGGTGTCTTCGGCCAGTGGTGTGACATCGGAATTGAATCAATATATACGGAGGCGACGCCACTGGATGGTATTGCCTCGCCTACAAGGGCAAGACGAAATTCGTGGGAATTTTACTTCGCCTGTTGCGGCAGGACCAGTGCATACTGGGATTATTGGTACACAGTGGATTAGAATACCATGAAAATGACCTATTTCGTTATCGTCGATAACCGTGGTAAATTTAGAATGATCAATTTACCATGGTGCATCTGGTTTTCTGCCTGGTCAGACTTGAACATTTACGGGGTTTGTACTAGTTGGTGAGGAATACGGTTATTCATGCATGGTCACTTACAACTATCTTACATTGATAGTGGCATGGCTTCGAGCGGAACTGCATTATGTGAAACAGTCTCTGATAATGTGAGTGGAGGCCCTAAATGGCCATGCTCACTCCATGGTTCTGGGTGCGAAAATCGGCGTAAGAGCAAAGAGCCTTCCTCCGAGTTTCCGGAGTAATGCCAGACTACGCCCCATACCTTACTTCAGCCTTCATTTCCGACATTCGGGTCCGTGAAGCTGTCATACATAGTGCCTGACTGGACGTAACAAGACGACAAGCACAAGCCTCTGAAAACCTTTCCAAACAACAGGCTTTGGGGGATGCAGCTGCCAAACCCTGAGCAACTGACACGTGGGCCATAGGCACACAAATCCCTTGCAGGCGTCGGTGGATGGGGGTCAAGGGGCACACACGGATTAAACAGATGAACATTCTTCAGTTAAATCTGTTCATCGCTGGCGTCTCTCCACGGGAGCCACGTCCCGATGGCTGTTTACGAAGTCCAACCGTTGATGGGGCCAGTGGCAGCCTCATCAGGCTAGTGATGTGGCGACGGATTAATAGGCCACTTCGCCGGAGCACAATTACGTAACGTTTCGCTGAATTAATGTGGGAATGCCTCACGTGCTTCTCATCTGGTCTCGTGATGTTGACAAGTAATTCAATCTCTCAATATTATCTCCCGATCGACTTTGGTTTAGTTCATTCAGCCGCTTGTCCTCTTCCTTACCTGATTGGATTTTCGTATTAACTGTGTATTTGCTTGCCCGCCCGTGACACGGTCAGGCAGGATCCCAGCCTCTACTAAAGTAGATGGCATGGTGTTCCGATACCTTGGTCCTGGAATATGTCCTTTTTTGCGAACTACATGGCTTCACGTTCTTTATTTCAAAACCTTAAATACATTGAATGCATTCCGCTGCTGAATCCAAAGTAATGCGTGCATGCTGTAAGGCGAGCGTGATATTGAATTGCTAGTGGTCCTCGGCTAATTCCGGTGAAACCGAATACCAAAAACGTTTGGATCCGTAAGCCAGCCGCAATCGGACTGAACGACAACAGCGCCCCAAATACGCCGAGCTATGATATTTGGACCATTGAATGTTAAACACTACAAGCTCACTTGGAAAACTCGCAGCCTTTGCTCTAGGGAACTAGATGGGGACCGTTATGATCATTTGTCCCAATATTTGACCGATCCGTGTCATGCCTTCGCCATGCCAGACTTTACTATCGATCCTGGATAAGAAGTCCCGATAGTATTCCGCCCTATTGAATATCTGTTCTTGGCCTTCCATTATCGGGCTGAGGTTTTATCGCTCTTGAGCATTCAACGCCTTGCCACGTGTGTTGCCCGCCTAAAATTCTCTCTCCTCTATCGACTCGTCCACACTTACTATGTCATCGCGACAAAAGGCTGATGATCTCAGGCGAAGGATCAATGGCATCCTCGCAGCGGGAGGCAATATACCCATCCCAATTCCCACGGCCATCAATGCTGCCACTGATATGTACCCTCCTCTAAAGAGTGCGACCAGTGGCGCACTCTTCATCATCAGCGAGGTCCAAGTCAGTAATTATTTTATTCTGGGTTTGCGAACCAAGGCTGACGGTTTGGTGCAGAAGTTCAAGGAGAATAAGAAGGAATGGGAGGACTTTGGGAAATACGTCGTCGACAACGTGGCCGAGGTAGTTGCAGCCATGAAGTCCTATGATCCGTCAGCGGAAGCAGAAAAGCCATGGGTGGAGAGTGCCACGAAGCTTGATAGGCAAATTATATTTTGTTTTTGGTGGTCTTCAGTGTCATTCTTACATCAAGTCCTAGCGTGGTACAGAGGATTAAGTCCGAAATCGAGCGGAGACGCACAAAAATAGAGAAATGGCCGGCTCTAATAAATGCATTATCCTACTTGAGAGACCCGGAAAGGATCGAGGGCCTAAAGAAAGATCTTGACAAAGCAATAGCGTCCTTTCAGGTAATTTTCCTCGGAGTATCACCCATAACCATTCTGATCTTAGGCCGATGCAGCTTCAGCTTAGGACGAAGTTAAGAATCGGCGTCAAAGTGTCAGCCATGGAAGATGACTCGATTCTTGGTAGACTCCGATACCCTGACGTCGCCTACCATGATTCAACTCAGGTATGCCTAGAAGGCACCAGGGTCGGCCTTACCGAGCGTATCATGGCTTGGTGTCACAACACTGGGGACAGCGAGAGCCGGGTGATGCTTCTCACCGCTGTGGCCGGAGCTGGCAAGACCTCGATTGCCCACACGATTGCGGAAAGGTGCGAAAGGGAATGCACCCTGTTGATGAGTTTCCATTTCAAGGCGGGTGAACAGTCGCGGCCTGATCGTCTATTCAGTGGCATGGCTCGAGCGCTGGCAAATCATGATCAAGGATACCGTTCCTCCATTATCTCTGCTCTTCAAAGAGATCCTACTCTATCAACAGCGACATTCACAATGCAATTCAAGAAATTGGTGGCTCCATTCCTCTCCAATCGACCTTCGCTTTCTGACCGTCCTTTTGTGGTCATCATTGACGCTTTGGACGAATGCGACACAGAGGCATTTGAGCCCCTTGCCAATATTCTTCGGAAGGAAGTCCCCAAATTACCATCCTCGATAAAATTCTTCATCACGTCGAGACAATTTGATCTTGTTAACCGCTTCCTCTCGCCCGATTTCCCTATTGATCGTCTTACCATCGATCTCTCGGATGACATGAACGTGCGGGACTGCGCTCTTTACATTCGTTCCCAGTTGCGGATGCTGAAGGATTGTCATCCTGGCGTACGGAATAAGCTTCAGGGCGGAGAGAAGGTGGTACAGGCGATCTTAGAACGAGCAGGTGGCTTGTTTATTTGGATTAGCACCATCTTCCGCTGTATGAAGATGGCCAACAAAAACCCTATGAGGACGCTAGAAAGATTGCTCAGTACAGGCACCGATCGCTCAGCAATGTCTGCTGAGGAAATGATGGATCGCTTGTACACAAGCATCCTGAAGAAGTGTGATTGGAGGGACGAAGATTTTGCACACGACTACCCAGTTGTGATGGGAGCAATTTTTGTTGCACAACAGCCCCTGTCTGCCACAGCTTGGGATGTGATTTTGTCGCCTTTCTTGAATTCGTCGATTCGATATACGTTGGCTGAACTTGCACCTCTCCTCTCGGGAGTTGAGGAGCCTTACACTCCGATTCGCATCTTACACCAATCCTTCCGTGACTTTATTCTGGATCGGATCGATCCCCAGTCAATCAGCATTCGTTGCGGTCCAGTAGATGCAAGGACGGAGAATGCCAGGATTGCCCTGCGATGTACCGAGATTCTGAACCAGAACCTTCGCTCTATAGAGGGCTTGGGACTGATTGAGAACTTATCCAAACAAGATGAACTGCCACGCATTCTCCCGGAAAAGTTATCCGAGCACATGCATTACGCATGTCGTCAGATTATTTATCACCTCAGTGGAGTCCAGGAACCGTCACAGGAGCTCGATGAATCAGTACACGTATTTCTCAATCAGCAAGCCACTCCCTGGGTGGAAATTTGTGTGAGAATGGAAGGATATATCAGTATCTCGATGCTCCCTGATTGGGCGAAGGTGTGGATTGTCCATTGTGTTAATAAACATTAGCTCATAAATTTCCAGTTGGCGGTTGACCAAAAATCAAAAAATGCTATCTGCACGCTGTCCAATGTGCTTGACCGGCTTCATTCGAATTTGAAGTTTTTCTCAAGATTTGGGGAAGCATATGAGGTAGCACGCGATTCAGTTGAACTCTGCCGTTACCTTGTTTCTGTGGAGTCAGAGTCCTACAACCCGGAATTGGCCCGGGCACTCCATACTTTATATTTAGCTCTTTCCAACCTCGGACGGTACTCGGAGGCGCTCCCATTCATTGAGGACAGTGTCAAACTCCGGCGCAAGCTGGTTGCCGACCGCCCAGGATCGTACACCTCAGATTTGGCATGGTCACTCAACAGTCTATACTGCGCTCTTTCAAATCTCGGACGGCACTCGGAGGCGCTCCCATTCATCAAGGAAAGCGTCAAGCTCCGGCGCGAGCTAGTTGCCATTCACCCAGGATCATACACCCCAGATTTGGCTTTGTCACTCAACAATCTATATTCCTCTCTTTCGAATCTTGGATTGCACTCGGAGGCACTTGCGTTCATCGAGGAAAGCGTCAAACTCCTGCGCAAGCTAGTTGCCGCTCACCCAGGATCGTACACCTCAGATTTGGCGTGGTCACTCAACAGTATGTACTGTGCGCTTTCAAATCTCGGACGGCACTCGGAGGCGCTCCCATTCATTGAAGAAAGCACCAAACTCCGGCGCAAGCTAGTTGCCGATTTCCCAGGATTATACACCCCAGATTTAGCTTTGTCACTTAACAATCTATATACCTCTCTTTCGAGTCTCGGACGGCACTCGGAGGCGCTCCCATTCATCGAAGAAAGTGTCAAGCTCCAGCGTGAGCTAGTTGCCGTTTACCCAGGATTATACACCCCAGATTTAGCTTTGTCACTCAACAATCTATATGCCTCTCTTTCGAATCTCGGACGGCACTTGGGGGCGCTCCCATTCATAGAAGAAAGCGTCAAACTCCAGCGCGAGCTAGCTGCCGTTTCGGGATCGTACACCCCAGATTTAGCTTTTTCACTTAACAATCTATCTGTCTCCCTTTCGAATCTCGGACGGTACTCTGAGGCGCTCCCGTTCATCGAGGAAAGCGTCAAACTCCGGCGCAAGCTAGTTACCGCTCACCCAGGATCGTACACCTCACATTTGGCATTGTCACTTCACAATCTATATAACACTCTTTCGGATCTCGGACGGCACTCGGAGGCGCTCCCATTCATTGAAGAAAGCGTCAAACTCCGGCGCAAGCTGGCTACCGTTCACCCAGCATCATACAACGCAGATTTAGCTTGGTCACTCAAGAATCTATATAACGCTCTTTCGAATCTCGGACGGCACTCGGAGGCGCTCCCGTTCATCGAGGAAAGCGTTGAGCTCTACCATGGGCTGGTTGCCGTTAACCCAGGATTACACACCTCAAATTTGGATATGTCACTCAATGAACTACGTACCGCTCTTTCTAACCTTGGGCGTATCCCGAGGCACTAATTTGAACACCTCCCTTATTATTGCATCTCGTTGCTACCTGCACTATAATGCACACAAGCCGGTTGGGTGTTCAGTTCGGGAATATTGACGTTGATTTTTGGTTTACGGGCTTTCTTGGCTGCTCTGATCACGGTTGTTACTTAGGATTCTAATATCATGAACACCCATTTCTCTATGACATTTTGTCTTCTACTACTGATGTTTTGCCGTTTCCGCACACCATTGTGTGCAATGATCCTGGAGCCGGGACTTGCATGAAATGATCGGTGTCGGCGTAATTGAAAGGCGAAATTGGCGCATCAGCGTTGTTAGGGAGTGTGAAGGTCC
Organism: Cantharellus anzutake; assembly: GCF_015039405.1. NCBI lineage: Eukaryota > Fungi > Basidiomycota > Agaricomycetes > Cantharellales > Hydnaceae > Cantharellus > Cantharellus anzutake. The sequence goes on from NW_024067160.1 coordinate 56,161, forward strand.
GGGGGGATGGTGGTCTAGCTAGTGTAGCGTAGGCGTGTGGTAAGTATCTCAAATGCATACAAACTCCATGTAGGCTTCAATCGAATAGGTAATATCTCGACACAGGAATAAGTCATTGCCATTGTGTTGGAATGGAGTGGAAAGCCTGAAGTGTGTATTGTACTCTTGCGTGTCGTGGCTTGCTGATTTTTTGGGTCCCTTTCTGTATTGGCTTGTTAGGATCTCTCGACATGTGCGTATCCGCTGTGGGATTGGACTGTGTAGGTCTTCCCGTCTAACTCTTTGTGGGTCTCAATGGTGGTATACCTATGTGGAGTTAGAATTTGGACGAAGATTGAAATTTTGAGTCATGCGGAGGAGAGAGAGAGGACGGTGTCGCATTAAACGTTATCATTCTGCTTACACAACTAGGAAGCATGCAGCCATTGTTGCAGCCTGGAAAGCGCTGTGTTCTAGTCGATGGCAGTAACAACTTATCGTCGTCATCCAACAACGTAACGCCCAGCTCACAACTCTCCGTGCGCGAATGACTCATTTGATCATTATGACCGCCTGGGAGGCATAGAAACCAGTGAGCGGCAATACAGACGATGTCAGTGAAGCCGTTCCAACCGTCCAGCAAAGGGGGACATCACAGGAGGATCGAAGGATCTGATTGTAATCAGAGACGGCTCCAGTGATGTCGAAGATCACATTGATCTCGCTCACGGGAGGGCTGCATTGTGTTGGCAGACTGAGAACCACACAGTCACGATGTCCCAATGAGAAGCTTGCTGTATAGCTAGTCGCCCATCACCGATGTCAGGAATCTTATTTACGAAGGCGCATCCAGCAAAAATCATACGCAGAGGAGCTTGTTCCATGAGGGACAGAGGTGATGATACACAGAGGAAAGAAAGGGATGCAGGTTTGAGTGATATTACGGCGCCTCCACTACCAAGCAAGCTAACGGACAAGTGGAACAGTATTGGCCCCACAATTATAAGAGTCCACGGCCAAATGAGGCGCCGTGGGACGCTTATGGAACGCCAGTGGTTCGTAGTATGGTGGACCTTGAATAGTTTCAGGGCGCTGTCTGGGGATCGGCGCTTGACCAAAAAAGGTCGTAGAGGACGATTTTAACGAACACGATAAGCGTTTAAGCTGTTCGATAGGTCTGAACGCAACAGCGGACACTTCATCCGAAAACCCATATAAAAGCTGATTGATAAGACATGATGAAACACATGCGCAGGTGGGACCTTGACCTGACTACAACCGGCGCTTACCGCGAGCCCTGACCGCCCCGGACTGGTGCCTCAGTATGATGTTCCATAGATATCCTTGCCAGTTCATATCGAATTCACGGGTTCCCAACCACACTCATGCTGCTTGCAGTTCTTCTCTCGGAGTAGATGGCCGGGACTTAATCAAGACTTGATGTCATCATCCGTCCCACTTGACCAGCTCGAGTCATGTCAACCGCGCGCGCTTGCTAGGATTCGCCGTTGATATTGGATCGGAGGCCAAAAGTATTTATTATACTCTTCCTCGACCTTCCATAATCAGAGGGAGGCCTCGTGGCTCTGAGCTCACGCGCGTGTTGCGTCCCCAAAGCCCTCCCTCTCCCACTCCTCCATCCCATTGTCCGCTATCGAGCATGTCGGCGCAGCAAAAGGCTGAAGTTCTCAGGCATAAGATCGATGAGCTCCTTGCGGAGGGAGTTGACATAGTGGTCCCAATTCTCAAGGTCGTCAATGCTACGGCCGATTGGTGTCCCCCTCTCAAGATGGCGACTAGCGGTGCACTCTCCATCCTCGACGAGGTTCAGGTTGGCAACCATTTGTGCTTGGCCGTGAATGGAAGCTCACATTAGTTTGGGCAACGTAGAAGTTCAAGGACAACAAGAAGGAGTGGGTTGATTTTGGTCAATACGTGGCCGACACCGTGGTCGAGGTCATTTTAGTCATAAAATCTTACGATGCGTCAGCGGAAGAGGCAAATCAGTGGGTGGAGAGTGCCACAAAGCTCAAAAAGTAAGTTGTACCTGCTTTTGGTGGTCCTTGCTATCGTTATGTACATCAAATCCTAGCGCTCTACAGGTGATTGAGTCCGAAATCCAAGGAAGAAGGGAAAAAGTAGAGAAACGACCAGCCTTAATAAATGCATTTTCGTACTTGCGAGACCCAGGAAGGATCAATGGCCTGAAGAAAAATTTTGACAAAGCATTAGCATCATTTCAGGTAGCTTTCCTTAGGGTATCGTTCCATAACCATTCTGATTTTCGGAGGATGCAGGTTCGGACGAACTTAATGACTGGTGCCAAATTAATGGCCATAGAACGTCGTCAACAGGACGACAAAATTCTCGAGTGCCTCCAATACCCTCATATCCCCCTCAGTGTTTCCAATCAGGCGTGCCTAGAGGGCACCAGGGTTGATCTCACTGAACGTATCATGACATGGTGTCGCAACACTGGGGAGAGTGAGAATCGGCTAATGCTATTGACTGCTGTGGCCGGTGCCGGAAAGACTTCAATTGCGCTCACGATAGCAGAACGATGTGCCAACGAAGGAGACGTTACTTTGTTACTGCACTTCTTCTTTAAAGCGGGTGAACGGGCGCACCCCGATTTTCTATTCACCGGTATAGCCCGAGCCCTAGCAGACCGTGACCCGGTTTACCGCACTTCCATTATCTCTGCTCTTCGAAAAGACCCTTCTCTCTCAACAGCCCCACTGGCGAAGCAATTTGAGAACTTGGTGGCTTTGCCTCTCCTCCATACACCTCCGCCTTCCGGTCATTCCATGGTCGTCATCATTGATGCTCTGGACGAGTGTGACAAAACCTCGTTTCTGCCCTTTGCCGAAATCCTTAGGGAGGAGGTGCCCAGGCTGCCATCTTCCATAAAATTCTTCATCACATCGAGACAATTTGATCTCGTGAATCGTTTCCTCTCCCCCAATCACCCTATCAATCGACTCACTATTGATCTCTTGGATGAGACGAATGTGCAGGACTGCGCTACATACATAAGTTTCCGGCTTCAAGAGCTGAAGAAATCGCATCCAGAGTTACGCGATAATCTTCAGGACGAGGACAAAAGAGTGGAGGAGATTTTGGAACGAGCAAATGGCTTGTTTATTTGGGTCAGCACCATCTTCCGCTACATGGAGACGAACAGCTACGATCCTACGAGGACACTGGGGCGCTTGCTCGATACTGGCACCAAACGTTCAAAAGTCCCTGCCGAGGGAATGATGGATCGCTTATACACGACCATTTTGAAAAGGTGTAATTGGGAAGATGAAGATTTTGCACATGACTACCCAATTGTGATGGGAGCAATCATTGCTGCGCAGCAGCCTCTGTCTGTCACTGCCTGGGGTGTGATCTTGTCACCTTTTCTCAATTCTTCTGTCCGATATGCATTGGCTGAACTCGCTCCTCTCCTCTCGGGGGTCGATGATCCTCACATTCCGATTCGCACACTACACAATTCATTCCGCGACTTTATTGTGGATCGGATCGATCTCCCGTCCATCGACCTTGGTTGCGGTCCAGTAGATTTGAGGACAGAGAATGCCAGGATTGCCCTGCGATGTACTGAGATCTTGAACCAGGATCTTTGCTCCGTAGGGGGCCTAGAACTGATTGAAAACTTGTCCGAAAGAGATGAAATGCCGCGTATCCCTCCAGAGGAGTTATCTGAACACTTTCGTTATGCATGCCGTCATATTGTCCATCACCTGAACGGAGTCCAGCAACCATCTCAAGAGCTCAATGGGTCAGTTGGTATGTTTCTCAGCCAGCAAGCAACTCGCTGGGTGGAAGTCTGTGTGAGAATGGAGGGCTACATCAGTATCTCGTTACTCCCTGAGTGGGTCAAGGTATGGATTGTTGGTTGTGTTAATGAAACTATCTCATGATCTTCCAGTTGTCTGTTGACCACAGCTCGAAAGCTGCTGTCGGCGCACTAGCTAATGTGCTTGCTGATCTTTCGTGGAATTTGGTATTTTTGTCAAGATTCCAGGAGGCAGAAGAGGCAGCAAGCGATTCTGTGGTACTCTGCCGCTACCTTTTCTCTGTGGACTCAGTGTCCTACACCCCGCATTTGTCCCTGTCACTCAACAATCTATATTTGGCTGTTTCCAAACTTGGACGGCACTCGGAGGCACTCCCATTCATCGAAGAAAGTGTCAAACTCCGGCGCGAGCTAGTTGCCATTCACCCAGGATCATACACCTTGCATTTGGCCATCTCACTCAACAATCTATGTTTGGCTCTTTCGAACCTTGGACGGCACTCGGAGGCGCTCCCATTCATCGAAGAAAGCGTCAAACTCCGGCGCGAGCTCGTTGCTATTTACCCAGGATCATACACCCCAGATTTGGCCAGTTCACTTATCAGTCTATATTTTGCTCTTTCCAAACTCGGACGGCACTCGGAGGCGTTCCCATTCATCGAAGAAAGTGTCAAACTATACCGTGAGCTGGTTGCCATTCACCCAGGATCGTACACCCCGGATTTGGCCATCTCACTCGACAGTCTCCGTGGTGCTCTTTCCAATTTTGGACGTCACTCAGAGGCACTCCCATTCATCAAAGAAAGCGTCAAACTATACCGTGAGCTAGTTGCCATTCACCCAGGATCATACACCCCGGATTTGGCCAGATCACTCGACAATCTCCGTGGTGCTCTTTCCAATCTTGGATGTCACTCGGAGGCACTCCCATTTATCAAAGAAAGCGTCAAACTATACCGTGAGCTAGTTGCCATTCACCCAGGACCATATACCCTGGATTTGGCCATCTCACTCAACAATCTATATTTGGCTCTTTCCAACCTTGGACGACACTCAGAGGCGCTCCCATTCATCGAAGAAAGTGTCAAGATCCAACGCCAGCTGGTTGAAATTAACCCAGGAGCATATGCCCCACCATTGGACAATATACTCAGGAATCTACATATAGCTCTTTCCCGTCATTCCGAGGCACAAATGGTCCACGCTTGAGTGACCCAAGTCCGGTGGTCCACTCATTTGCCCCTGTCATTGCGTTTGCCACTTTGCTGCCTGCTCATGAAGAACAAGTCCTAACAGAGGCAACCTAAATTTCGGTTGATTGAATAATTACGCCCATAGCAAATCACAGTCGCAACATAGAATCTCAATATGAAGGATACTCATCTCTCTTATTTGTACTGGTCCATGTTTTTGCATGCCATCGTAAGCAACGACGTCAAGGTTTGATGGATGCTGAATGTTGATGCAATAGAAAGACCCAATTGATAGGGTCCACATCGTCTGCTATATTGGTGTGGAAGTCGAAAACTCGTGAAGCATCACTATGGGCTAACGATATCTAAGTCCAATATCATGAATATGTAAGAGACACAACAAGTTTCGGACCATTATCTCGATAAGCAGTACACATCCCTGTTGCCATTGCGTTTGGAGAGGGCAGTAGGTCCGAGGTGTGGGGCATCGTGCTCCCGGGCGTGGGCATGCCATGACCGCGTCCACCGGCGGGCGTAAATTGTGCATTAAACATCTAGGATGTATCATCGCTAATATATACCTGCATTGGTCCAGTCATCGTTGGGTCGATCCCCTGATGAGGTTGTCAGCCCAGGCCTCGTATTACTTATTTGTGGATGACTGCAGTCATGGTCCTCAACCTATAATATGCCCATAGGCACACAACGACCGATGGCGGTATCAAGTTAGATTGCATCAGCGTCTTCGTGACGGTCAATGTCGAGCTGCACATTCGCGAACATGGACGTGCCTGAACTTGGTATCCAATTTCAAACTCGTACTTATGTCTACATGCGCTGCAAAATACTAGGCATGCAGGACTCCACAAGATACTGTACCCAAGTGGATCACGATTGGCCACGTATATACTCTATGAAGATCTTCATGGTCCTATTTCCTTCGGATATACGCAGCAGCGCGGTCAAGCACAGTATAATTCTTTGTCAGGTCCTCCACCACATAGGTGATCTCTTTAGTTCCATCAGGACCATCTCCCACCTCCCAAGCCTTTAGGACTAGCTCATCTATACCCAGATTCCGGAAAGGCATCAATAAAAAATTGTGTTAAGGAACGAAAATGGAACGAAGCACTGACCACCGGGAGAAACAGGAAGCCCAAAAGCACCTTGCATAGAGTGAAGCGATGAAACGTCGCCACCGCCCAAATGGCCCACGAGTTCAAAGGCCGAAAATCCAAAGTACGACAGTGCATGCAATGGCAATTCTCCATAGCCATACTTGATGCCCACTTCAGGGTCTAATATGTAGGGGTGAAATATTATTCTTACCTGAGATACACACGCACACTAGGACAAAAGTCTAAACTCACCAACATGCAAAGCGTTATAATCGCCGTTTAACCGATAAACCAATGTCTCCGTTGGGCTGACCGTAATACGGATTTGGTGATTCGGGGCTCTGGAAGGAACGGGTTTAGGCTCTATTCCAATAGCAACCCTCTCTGAGTAATTGAACCCGTTCGCGCTGCCACCAAGGTACTTCGTCGCGGCCTGTCAGAAGAAGATTCAATACAGCGGCGGGTCGGGAATTAAAGCTGTCGCCTTCAGCCTTATTGAATGACGTACAATAAGACGAGTGTATTTCACGCCGTTGGGATCGAACAATGTGAGCTCGTTCTCAATGATCAGGTTCGATCCACCGGGGCTGATGTGTTCTTCGACTGAGATGATCTTCTTCTTGATCGTCCACGGGACAACTCCGCTGTTATTGGGAAGAGGTAGGTACGGTTCGATATATTGGAAATCTTGAACCTTTTCTCGCGTCCGGATAGCCAGTTAGACACTATCCCTCATCGCCCATGCAATAACAAGACACTTACGGGAGGGCTAGCCATGGAAGGTAACCTTGGGTTAGCATTGCGTTGAGTTCATGAACGGGGAAAACTCACAATCTTGTGAGATCTGGAAAGCCAGGGATCGGACCATTGTAGCGGCCTGAGGTAAAATTGACCCAGCCCTCGCTGGTTCCTGTAAAATAAAGTAAGCCAAGGATGAGACTCGAGATAGATAGCTGATACCTTTAAATGAGAGGCAAGCTGCGTAGCTGGGGAAGACAGTGAAATTGGGATCTGTAACCATAGATTACACGTGTCAGAACGCAGTTTCGAAATCCCAGTGAAAATGAACACTTGCTATATTCTGGAGATGAAATCGGCTTATTGTCAATGACTGAGGTCGGCGCAAACATTAGAACGCACCGTTCACAAGCGATTGATTCGCAGTCTGAGCACCAATACTAACCGCGTACAGCAGTACATCGCGAAGATTCCACGCGACCTGGCGCAAGACAGTCAATACCCGCCCGAATGAAAAGATAGTAATGATACAAACAGGGATATCTGGATACTGGAAACCAAGCGCTGATGACAGGTTCCACTGAGCAGCACTTGGCTCTGGCTGCTCGAGGATCACTTGGGTCTGATCGCGATTATCCTCAATGGTGACCGTTTTCACCAACACCGTCGAAGCCCCTTTCTTTCCCTCTTTACCCTTGTGTTCCTCCGCAGGAAGAAGACATGGCAGGGGTGTTGCAGGTGCACAATGACATTTGGTTAAACCGTTGGGTTCAACGGTAGAACTGATAAGAATGGAGTCCGATAAAGTATGGCGCGACTGAGCGCCCGTTTGGACATTATTGCTGGTGGTTACGATGAGGTGAGTCGAAGGGGAGTCAGCTAACGCAAGAGCTGGCACCAGCACCGCGAAGAGAGGAAAGATCATCATGCTGCTGTTAGAGATCTTAGCGCAATACCCTCAGATTCCGTAGTGGGTGCGTGAACTGAGGAAGAACGTAAAAGTAAGAGATTCTGCTTTATAAGCGTGGCGCTCTGAATGGCGCAAAAACATGGTAGCGGCGATACCAAGAAAAGCAAACTCAACGCCGCACATTCAACATCAGGAGTTGTCGCAGTTTAGTCTATTTGCAAAGTACCGCAGTTGATTTCCAAAATCACATTCGTCAGTTCGAGTGTCGAGCATCAAGCGAGCGCATAACCGTTCCTCTTCGGCTGCACGCCATCGGAGATCACCCCACTCCTCCACAACAGGTGGAAATACAGCCCCGTGAGACTCAACTGCGAACGAGCCTGACTAGTCCTGAATTGCGCCGATAGGTCCAAGCACCCTAAAACCGGGTTGTCAGCCCACAGCCACCAGGCTCCTGTTCAATGATCCCAAAAAGTTCATCATCGCAATTCACCTCTTCCGGGTGTCGGAGATCCCAACGAACCGATTTCCAATTCATCTCCAGCGGGAGTACATGTGCGACTGAATAATCACACAGGAACCCGCCATCGACCATCCCGGGCCCGGAGACAGAGCTCCATGACTTTGGCAAACGAATGAGGCCATTTTGGAACATCCAGGACGCATATCTAGCATCTACTAATGACAAGCGGAAGAAAAGTGGCATGCATAGATCGAGTACCAGAAATGCTAATCCAACAGCACAACCAAAGTTTCTGAATGACCGAACGACCTTGGCATAACAACCTGCTCGGCCTGAATGGACGCAACAAGACGACGAGCGTGGGGGGTTCTCCGGGCAGCGGGGTTTGGGCTTTTGGGGATGCAACCGCCAAACCCTGGGCGGCTGAATCGTGGGCTTCCTGTAGGAATCAAATCCGTTGGCATAGAAAGATGCGGCAGTCAAGCGGCGGTGGGTGGGGGGCCAAGGACTGGCGTCCCTCCGAGGCAGTCATATCCCGATGGCGGTTTACGAGGCCCAACCGGATACGCCATTAGCCGATGAGGCTGCAGCTATAGTGATTCACGCCTTTGGCGTTCTGTGGCATTGGGCCCCATCAACGGTTAGCGACCCCACAGGGGGATCGTTATTGGATTCCGGACCCAACCGCCAATGCAGTAGTCCTCGGCTAATTCCGGCGAAACTTGGAATTTGGAAAACTGGCAGCCTTACTAAGAAACCAGATAAGACGGGGGCCAATTTGTCACAACATTTGACCCATCCGTGTTCATGCCCTCACCCATCCCAGATTTTGCTATCGATCCCGGATAAGAGGTCCCGATTGTACTTATTCCGCACTCACTGAATGTGCTGTGTCCTCGGCCTTCTATAATCGGGCTAAGGCCTCGTGGCTCTTGAGCATTCAACGCCTCACCACGTGTGTTGCGCGCCTAAGATCCTCTGTCCTCTATCGACTCGTCCACACTTACTATGTCGTCGCGACAAAGAGCTGAAGGTCTCAGGCGGAAGATCGATGATATCCTCGCAGCAGGAGGTGATATGGCTATCCTAATTCTCACGGCCGTCAATGCTGCCGCTGATATGTGCCCTCCTCTAAAGAGTGCGACCAGCGGCGCACTCTTCATCATCAGCGAGGTTCAAGTCAGTAATTATCTTTATTCTGGGTTTCCGAACAAAGGCTGACAGTTTGGTGCAGAAGTTCAACGAGAATAAGAAGGAATGGGAGGATTTTGGGGACTACATCGCCGACAACGTGGCCGAAGTACTTGCAGCCATAAAGTCCTATGACCCGTCAGCGGAAGCGGCAAAGCCATGGGTGGAGAGTGCCACGAAGCTTGATAGGTAAATTCTATTTGTTTTTGGTGGTCTTTAGTCTTGGTCTTACATCAAGTCCCAGCGCGCTACAGAAGATCAAGTCCGAAATCGAGCGAAGACGCACAAAGGTAGAGAAACGACCGGCTCTAATAAATGCATTGTCCTACTTGAGAGACCCGGGAAGGATCGAGGGCCTAAAGAAGGATCTTGACAAAGCATTGGCGTCGTTTCAGGTAATTTTCCTCGCGGTACCATCCCATAACCATTCTGATTTTAGGCCGATGCAGCTTAGGACGAACTTAAGAATTGGTGTCAAATTGTCAGCCATGGAAGATGACTCAATTCTTGGTAGACTCCAATACCCTGACGTCGCCCACCATGATTCAACTCAGGCATGCCTAGAAGGCACCAGGGTCGGCCTTACCGAACGTATCATGGCCTGGTGTCACAACACTGGGGACAGCGAGAACCGGGTGATGCTTCTGACGGCTGTGGCCGGAGCTGGCAAGACCTCGATTGCACACACGATTGCGGAAAGGTGCAAAAGGGAATGCACCCTGTTGATGAGTTTCCTTTTCAAGGCGGGCGAACAGTCGCGGCCTGATAGTCTATTCAGCGGCATGGCTCGAGCGCTGGCAAATCATGATCGAGGATACCGCACGTCCATTATTTCTGCTCTCCAAAGAGACCCTACTCTATCAACAGCGCCATTCGCAATGCAATTCAAGGAATTAGTGGCTCCATTCCTCTCCCATCGACCTCCGCTTTCTGACCGTCCTTTTGTGGTCATCATCGACGCTTTGGACGAATGCGACAAAGAGGCATTCGAGCCCCTTGCCAATATTCTTCGGAAGGAAGTCCCCAAATTACCATCCTCCATAAAATTCTTTATCACGTCGAGACAATTTGATCTTGTTAACCGCTTCCTCTCGCACGATTTCCCCATCGATCGCCTTACCATTGACCTCTCAGATGACATGAACGTGCGGGACTGCGCTACGTACATACGTTCCCAGCTGCAGATGCTGAAGGATTGTCATCCTGAAATACGGCATAAGCTTCAGGACGAAGAGGAAATGGTACAGGGGATCTTGGAACGGGCAGGTGGCTTATTTATTTGGATCAGCACCATCTTTCGCTATATGAAGATGGCCAACAAAGACCCTATGAAGACGCTAGGAAGACTGCTCAGTACAGGCACCGATCGCTCAGCAATTTCTGCCGAGGAAACGATGGATCGCTTGTATACAAGCATTCTAAGGAAGTGTGACTGGAGGGACGAAGATTTTGCACACGACTACCCAGTTGTGGTGGGAGCGATCTTCGCTGCACAACAGCCCCTGTCTGCCACAGCTTGGGATGCAATTCTGTCACCTTTCTTGAATTCGTCGGTTCGATATACGCTGGCCGAACTTGCACCTCTCCTCTCGGGTTACGAGGAGCCCCACATTCCTATCCGCATTTTACACCAATCCTTCCGTGACTTTATTTTGGATCGGATCGATCCCCAGTCAATCAGCCTTCGCTGCGGTCCAGTAGATGTGGGGAAAGAGAACGCCAGGGTTGCCCTGCGATGTACCGAGATTCTGAATCAGAACCTCTGCTCTATAGAAGGCCTGGGACTGATTGAGAACTTATCCGAACAAGATGAACTGCCGCGTATTCTCCCAGAGAAGTTATCAGAGCACATGCATTATGCATGTCGTCAGACTATTTATCACCTCAGTGGAGTCCAGGAACCATCACAGGAGCTTGATGAATCAGTACACGTATTTCTCAGTCAGCAAGCCACTCCCTGGGTGGAAATCTGTGCGAGAATGGGAGGCTATATCGGTATCTCGATACTCCCTGAGTGGGTGAAGGTGCGGATGATCAATTGTGTTAATGAAATTAGCTCATGAATTTCTAGTTGGCGGTTGGCCAAAAGTCAAAAGATGCTATCTGCATGCTGTCCAATGTGCTTGGCCGGCTTAATTCAAATTTGCGGTTTTTTTCAAGATTCGGGGAGGCATATGAGGCAGCAAACGATTCAGTTAAACTCTGCCGTTACCTTGTTTCTCTGGACTCAAAGTCCTACAACCCAGAATTGGCCAGGGCACTCTATGCTCTATATTTAGCTCTTGCCAAACTCGGACGGAACTCGGAAGCGCTCCCATTTATTGAGGACAGTGTCAAACTCTGGCGCAAGTTAGTTGCCGTTGACCCAGCATTGTACACCTCATATTTGGCATGGTCACTCAATGGTCTGTATTGCGTTCTTTCAGATCTCGGACGGCACTCGGAGGCGCTCCCATTCATTGAGGAAAGCGTCAACCTCCGGCGCGAGCTAGTTGCCGTTGACCCAGGATCATACACCCCAGATTTTGCTTTCTCACTCCACAATCTAAATGTCTCCCTTTCGAATCTTGGACGGCACTCGGAGGCGCTCCTGCTCATCGAGGAAAGCGTCAAACTCCGGCGCAAGCTAGTTGCCGCTCACCCAGGATCATACACCTCAGATTTGGCGTGGTCACTCAACAGTATGTACTGTGCTCTTTCAAATCTCGGACGGCACTCGGAGGCGCTCCCATTCATTGAAGAAAGCGTCACTCTTCGACGTGAGCTAGTCGCTGTTCACCCAGCCTCATACACTTCAGATTTAGCTTTGTCACTCAACAATCTATGTAATGCTCTTTCGAATCTCGGACGGCACTCGGAGGCGCTCCCATTCATCGAAGAAAGCATCAAGCTCCAACGCGAGCTAGTTGCCGTTCACCCAGGATTGTACACCTCAGATTTGGCATGGTCACTCAACAGTCTATATAACACTCTTTCGGATCTCGGACGGCACTCTGAGGCGGTCCCATTCATCGAAGAAAGCATCAAACTCTGGCGCGAGCTAGTCGCCGTTCACCCAGGATCATACAATGCATATTTGGCTTGGTCACTCCAGGATCTATACAACGCTCTTTCGAATCTCGGACAGCACTCGGAGGCGCTCCCATTCATCGAGGAAAGCGTTGAACTCTACCGTGAGCTGGTTGCCGTTAATCCAGGATTACACACCTCAGATTTAGATATTTCACTCAACGAACTACGTACCGCTCTTTCTAACCTTGGACGTATCCCGAGCCATTAATTTGGGCAACCCCCTTATTATTGCATTCTCTCATTTCCTACCTGCACTATAATGCACATAACCCAGTTGGGTGTTCAGTTCGGGAATATTGGGGGACCGAGATTGATTTTTGGTTTGGAACTGTTGGGGAAACGTTTACGGGCTTTCCTGGCTGTTCCACTCACAACTGATCTACTTTACGCTTATGATTCTAACATCAAGAATCCGAGACATTTTATCTTCTACTACTGTCATTGTTTCCACACGCCGTTGTATGCAATGAAGCCGAGGCTTGCATGATATCAGCGCAATCGGTGGATCAGCGTTGTCAGTTGTGGCATGCGAGTGTGGAGGCCTGAGGATGACAATTAGTGTAACGTAGGTGTGTAGTCAAGTGTATACAACTCCATGTAGCACGCAATCGGATAAGTAATATCTCGACTCGGGAATGTATCCTACCCAGGTCATTGCTATTGTGTTGGGACGGAGTGGAAAGGTCTGAATTGTGGAACATATCAATCACAAAGCCAAAAGGCCTTCGGCTGTGTCTTCCGTCCTCATGCGGCCCGTGATACATATGGCAGCTAGTGGGGCTATCCTGTCGTTACACTATGAGGGGGGTCGACTTTACATGATGGGAATGACTGATTGTTATCATCGGCTAGATAGAATCCTTGGGTCTGTGCGCTGCAAGTCCTCTGGGGCATTAATTGCGCCCTTGTGTCATCGCTTGTTGGTTGCCCGTGATTTTTTGAGTTCCTTTCTGTATTAACTTGGTGTATTTCTCGATATGTGCGTGCACCCGCTGCAGGATTAGACTATGTAGGTCTTCTGGCCTAACCCCGCGCAGGTCTCAATGGTCGTGGTGTGTGGAGTTAGAAAATTTAAGTCTGGGGAGGGAGATGCGTTACGCGTTGTCATCCTGCTTACACAACCAGGAAACATGCATTACAGCTGGGGTTTGCAGCCCGCAAAGTGCTGTGTTCTGGTCCATGATAGTAACAACTTATCGTCATTGAGAAGCTCGCTGTATAGACGCCCAAGATGTATCTAGTAAACATGGTACGGAGTCAAAGCTTGTTCCGTGAGGGACGGAGGCGATGAGACACAGAAGGGAGGGATGCGCATTTAAACGGTATTCCACTACCATGGCAATTGCAGGCAAGTTGAACACTGTATGAAACGTATTGACTACTGATTTCGCACTTTTTTCATATTGAACACCGTTCGGCATCGACACACATGTATGAAGAAGACCGTGCTAACCAGCTCGACAGTATTCGCCTCCGATTCGTTTCACTCTCGGGAAGAGAGGACCAGTAACATATACCAAATGCGTCCTGCCGTCGTCAGTCTCGGTCATTGATGACATCAAATTCTGTGTTTGTTAGACATATGACAAAGAGTCTGCTGGCACGCAGATTCGATGAAGCCATAATGTGCGAACCTATGATAGCGAGGGGACGTGATGTGAGAAAGCATGAGAGAGCGCCAACCAATCAGCGTCCGGTCGAGCCTGTCTGAGCTCTTAGTTTAAGGCAGATGCCTGCTCCCTATGTCCCTGAAAGCCCAGAGTATAAAAATGCTCTACGACGTCACCTAAATACCAGGAAGACAGAAGTTGACGCATCTAGTTGGAGTGCCTTTCACATTCAAAAGAAACATTTCAAGACTCGTATTCCTCGGCCTTCGCTGGATGATGTCTTAGATATAGGTGCACCTGCCACCTCTTCGGAAGAAACCATGTGTCGGAAGGCAGTTTTGAAGTCCCAGTGAAAATGAACACTTGTTGAGTATATTTTGGAGATGAGATCGTTTATTGTCAATGACTGAGGTTGGCGCAAACATTAGAACGCACCATTTACAAGCGACTGATTCGCAATCTGAGCATCAATACTAACCGCATACAGCAGTACATCGCGAAGATTCCACACGACCTGACGCAGGACAGTTAATACTTGCCGGAATGAAAAATTAAGCGCTAATGACAGGTTTCACTGAGCAGCACTTAGCTCTGGCTGCTCGACGATCACTTGGGTCTGATCCTGATTATCCTCCAAAGCGTCAATGGCGGCCATTTTCACCAACAATGTCGAAGTCCCTTTCGTTCCCTCATTACTCTTGGGCCCCTCCGCAGGAAGAAGGCATGGCACGGGTGTTGCAGGTGCATAATGGCATCTGGTTAAACCGTTCGGTTCCACGGTGGAACAGATAAGAACGGAGTCTGATAAAGTTTGGACGCCCGTTTAGACATGATTGATGGTGGTTACGATGAGGTGAGCCGAGGGGGAGTCAACTAACGCAAGAGCTGGCACCAGCACCACGAAGAGAGGAAAGATCATTATGCCGTTGTTCGAAATCTTAGCGCAATACCCTCAGTTCCGTAGTGCGTGAACTGAGGAAAAACGTAAAAGTAAGAGATGCTGCTTTATCAGCGGTGGTGGTTGGGGGTCAAGGGGCAGCCCACGCGAGGACTGGCGTCCCTCTGATGCAGTCATGTCCTGATGGCAGTTTAAGCCCATGGGGCCAATGCCAGGGCGTGAATCACTAGAAGCTGCAGCCGCATCCAGCGAATGAGGTATCCGGCTAGTGATGTGATGTGGAATCAACATGGAAACGCCGTGGTCCTCGGTTAATTCCGGCGAACCACTTGGAGCAGCCTTCTTCCCGTTGAAGAGGGGCTGGTCACCTGCCTAGCAGCCTTTACCCTAAGAAAACTAGATGGGGAACCGTTATCATCATTTATCCCAATATTCGACCGATTCGTATCATGCTTTCACTCATGCCAAACTTATGCTATCGATCCTGGATAAAGAGGTCCCGATAGTATTCTGCACTCACTGAATGTGCTGTGTCCTCGGCCTTCCAGAATCAGGCCAAGGCCTCGTGGCTCTTGACCATTTAAGGCCTCACCACGCACCTAAGATTCTCTCCTCGTCCACACTTTCTATGTCGTCGCGACAAAATGCCAAAGGTCTCAGGCTAAAGATCGATGATATCCTCGCAATGGGAGGCGATATGGCTATCCCAATTCTCACGGTCGTCAATGCTGCCGCTGATATGTGCCCTCCTCTAAAGAGTGCGACTGGCGGCGCACTCTTCATTATCAGCGAGGTTCAAGTATTAATTATTTTATTCTGGGTTTGCGAACAAAGGTTGACAGTTTGGTGCAGAAGTTCAAGGAGAATAAGAAGGAATGGGAGGACTTTGGGGACTACGTCGCCGACAACGTGGCCGAAGTACTTGCAGCCATAAAGTCCTATGACCCGTCGGGGGAAGCGTCAAAGCCATGGGTGGAGAGTGCCACGAAGCTTGATCGGTAAATTCTATTTGTTCTTGGCGGTCTCCAGTCTCGTTCTTACATCAAGTCCCAGCGCGCTACAGAAGATTAAGTCCGAAGTCGAGCGAAGACGCACAAAAATCGAGAAACGGCCGGCTCTAATAAATGCATTGTCCTACCTGAGAGACCCGGGAAGAATCGAGGGCCTCAAGAAGGATCTTGACAGGGCATTGGTGTCCTTTCAGGTAATTTGCCTCGCGGTACTATCCCATAACCCCATTCTGATCCAGGCCGATGCAGCTTAGGACGAACTTAAAAATTGGTGTCAAATTGTCAGCCTTGGAAGATGACTCGATTCTTGGTAGACTCCGATACCCTGACGTCGCCCACCATGATTCAACTCAGGCATGCCTAGAAGGCACCAGGGTCGGCCTTACCGAGCGTATCATGGCTTGGTGTCACAACACTGGGGACAGCGAGAACCGGGTGATGCTTCTCACTGCTGTAGCCGGAGCTGGAAAGACCTCTATTGCCCACACGATTGCGGAAAGGTGCGAAAGGGAATGCACCCTGTTGATGAGTTTCCATTTCAAGGCGGGCGAACAGTCGCGGCCTGATAGTCTATTCAGCGGCATGGCTCGAGCGTTGGCAAATCATGATCGAAGATACCGCTCCTCCATTGTCTCTGCTCTTGAAAGAGATCCCACTCTATCAACAGCGCCATTCACAATGCAATTCAAGAAACTGGTAGCTCCATTCTTCTCCCATCGACCTTTGCTTTCTGACCGTCCTTTTGTGGTCATCATCGACGCTTTGGACGAATGCGACAAAGAGGCATTTGAGCCCCTTGCCAATATTCTTCGGAAGGAAGTCCCCAAATTACCATCCTCCATAAAATTCTTCATCACGTCGAGACAATTTGATCTTGTTAACCGCTTCCTCTCGCCCGATTTCCCTATCGATCGTCTTACCATCGATCTCTCGGATGACATGAACGTGCGGGACTGTGCTCTTTACATACGTTCCCAGTTGCAGATGCTGAAGGATTGTCATCCTGAAATACGGCATAAGCTTCAGGACGAAGAGAAAATGGTACAGGGGATCTTGGAACGAGCAGGGGGCTTGTTTATTTGGATCAGCACCATCTTTCGCTATATGAAGATGGCCAACAAAGACCCTATGAAGACTCTAGGAAGACTGCTCAGTACAGGCACCGATCGCTCAGCAATTTCTGCTGAGGAAACTATGGATCGCTTGTATACAAGCATTCTGAAGAAGTGTGATTGGAGGGACGAAGATTTCGCACACGACTATCCAGTTGTGATGGGAGCAATCTTTGCCGCACAACAGCCCCTGTCTGCCACAGCTTGGGATGCAATTCTGTCACCTTTCTTGAATTCGTCGGTTCGATATACGCTGGCCGAACTTGCACCTCTCCTCTCGGGAGTTGAGGAGCCTCACATTCCTATCCGCATTTTACACCAATCCTTCCGTGACTTTATTTTGGATCGGATCGATCCCCAGTCAATCAGCCTTCGCTGCGGTCCAGTAGATGTGGGGAAAGAGAACGCCAGGGTTGCCCTGCGATGTACCGAGATTCTGAACGAGAACCTCTGCTCTATAGAAGGCCTGGGACTGATTGAGAACTTATCCGAACAAGATGAATTGCCGCGCATTCTCCCAGAGCAGTTATCAGAGCACATGCATTATGCATGTCGTCAGATTATTTATCACCTCAGTGGAGTCCAGGAACCATCACATGAGCTCGATGAATCAGTACACGTATTTCTCAGTCAGCAAGCCACTCCCTGGGTGGAAATCTGTGTGAGAATGGGAGGCTATATCGGTATCTCGATACTCCCTGAGTGGGTGAAGGTGCGGATTATCAATTGTGTCAATGAAATTAGCTCATGAATCTCCAGTTGGCAGTTGGCCAAAGGTCAAAGGATGCTATCTGCATGCTGTCCAACGTGCTTGGCCAGCTTTATTCAAACTTGGTATTTTTTTTAAGATTCGGGGAGGCATATGAGGCAGCAAATGATTCAGTTGTACTCTGCCGTCACCTAGTTTCTGTGGACTCAGAGTCCTACAACCCAGAATTGGCCAGGGCACTCCACGCTTTATATTTAGCTCTTTCCAAACTCGGACGGAACTCGGAAGCGCTCCCATTTATTGAGGACAGTGTCAAACTCTGGCGCAAGTTAGTTGCCGTTGACCCAGCATTGTACACCTCATATTTGGCATGGTCACTCAATGGTCTGTATTGCGCTCTTTCAGATCTCGGACGGCACTCGGAGGCGCTTCCATTCATTGAGGAAAGCGTCAACCTCCGGCGCGAGCTAGTTGCCGTTGACCCAGGATCATACACCCCAGATTTTGCTTTCTCACTCCACAATCTAAATGTCTCTCTTTCGAATCTCGGACGGTACTCTGAGGCACTCCCGTTCATCGAGGAAAGCGCCCAACTCTGGCGCAAGCTGGTCGCCAATCACCCCGGATCGTACCATGCAAATTTGGCTTGGTCACTCAACAGTCTGTACTGCGCTCTTTCAAATCTCAGACGGTACTCGGAGGCGCTCCCATTTATCGAAGAAAGTGTCAATCTCCGACGTGGTCTAGTTGCTGTTCACCCAGCATCATACACCCCAGATTTAGCTTTGTCACTCAACAATCTATGTAACGCTCTTTTGTTCCTCAGACGGCACTCAGAGGCGCTCCCACCCATCGAAGAAAGTGTCAAGCTCCAGCGCAAGCTAGTTGCCATTCACCCAGGATCGTACACCTCAGATTTGGCATGGTCACTCAACAATCTATGTCACACTCTTTCGGGTCTCGGACGGCACTCGGAGGCGGTCCCATTCATCGAAGAAAGCATCAAACTCTGGCGCGAGCTAGTCGCCGTTCACCCAGGATCATACAATTCAAATTTGGCTTGGTCACTCAAGAATCTGTACAACGCTCTTTCGAATCTCGGACAGCACTCGGAGGCGCTTCCGTTCATCGAGGAAAGCGTTGAACTCTACCGTGAGCTGGTTGCCGTTAACCCAGGATTACACACCTCAAATTTGGATATGTCACTCAACGAATTACGTACCGCTCTTTCTAACCTTGGACGTATCCCGAAGCACTAATTCAGACAACTCCCTTATTATTGCATCCTCTCATCTCCCACTCGCACTATAATGCACACAACTCAGTTGGGTGTTCAGTTTGGGGGACTGACGTTGATTTTTTAGTTTGGAACTGTTAATGAAACGTTTACGCTCACAACTAATCTAACTTATGATTCTAACATCAAGAATCTGAGACATTTCATCATCTACTGCTGATGTTCTGTCGCTGTTTCCGCACGCCATTGCATGCAATGAAGCCGAGACTTGCATAATGTCGGCGCAATTGAAAGGCGAAATCGGTGGATCAGCGTTGTCAGGTGGGGATGACAACTAGTTTAACGTAGGTGTGTAGTAAATGACTCAAGTGTATACAACTCCATGTAGCACGCAGTAAGCTTCAATCAGATAGGTAATATCTCGACCCGAGAATGTATCCTCATTGCCATTGCGTTGGAAAGTCTGGAGTGTGACATATTGATTACAAGGCTGGGGGGCCTTCGGCTGTGCCTTCAGTCCTGATGCCCTGCGGAGTGTGGCTATCCTGTCGATGATGAAGTGACTGATTGGCATCGTCGGCTAGATAGAATCCTTGGGTTTGTGCGGCTGCAGGTCCTCCGGGGCATTGCGCCCTTTTGTGTCGTCGCTTGTTCGTTGCCCGTGATTTTTTGAGTTCCATTCTGTATTGACTTGGTAGCATTTCTCATTATGTGCGTGTATCCGCTGCAGGATTGGACTATGTAGGTCTTCCGGTCTGACTCTTTCTGGGTCTCAACGGTCGTGGTATGTGAAGCCAGAAATTTTGAGTCTGGGGAGGGAGATACGTTTTACACGGCCAGGAAACATGCATTGCAACTGGGGTTTGCAGCCTGGAAAGCGCTATGTTCTGGTCCATGAGAGTAACAACTTATCGTCATCACCCACTACCTGAGTAGTATAGACACCAGTGAGCGAAAGCGTTTAAGCGGTTCCACATGTTCAGCAAAGGGGGACATCACAGGAGGATGGAAAGATCCGGTTGCTGTCAAAGATCACATTGGTTTCGCTCACAGGGTGTCGGCAAGCTGAGAACCAATAGCGTGGATGCCAGCATCACAATGTCGCCCTGTACCAATGAGAAGCTCGCTGTATAGACGCCCAAGACGTATCAGGTAAAAACCGTACGGAGCCAAAGCTTGTTCCGTGAGGGACGGAGGCGACGAGACACAGAAGAAAGAGAGGGATGTGCGTTTAAATGGTATAACGGCGCTCAGTCCACTACCATGGCAATCGCAGGCAAGTTGAACGCTCTGCATGAAACGTATTGCACTAATTACGCACCTTGTTCATATTGAACATCGTTCAGCATCGAAACAGATGGATGAAGAAAACCGTGCTAACGAGCTCGACAGTATCCGCCTCCGATTTGTTTCACTCTCGGGAAGAGAGGACCAGCAACATATACCAAATGCATCCCGCCGTCATCAGTCTCAGTCGTTGACGACATCGAACTCTGTGTTATTAGATATATGGCAAAGGGTCTGCTGGCACGCAGATTCGATGAAGCCATATGTGCGAACCAATGATAGCGAGGGGACGTGCCGTGAGAAAGCATAGGAATTGAATGACAACCAATCAGCGCCCAGTCGAGCTCGTCTGAGCTCTTAGTAGAAGGCAGATGCCTGCTCCCTATGATCCTGAAAGCCCAGAGTATAAAAAAGCTCTACGACACCACCTGAAGACCAGGAATACAAAAGTTGATACATCTAGTTGGAGTGTCTTTCGCATTCAAGAGAAACGTTTCAAAACTCGTATTCCTCGACCTTCACTGGATGATGTATTGGATATAGGTGCACTTGCCACCACCTCTTCTGAAGGAACTATGTTAGTCCTTGAGAGCTCAATGAGGGCTGTGGGTTGGTCATGCGGCGCGATCGATGCTCACAAGACTCGAGAAATTGCTTTAAAATTAAATGCCAGCCAAGGTCGGGCTTTTCTGCTGCCCCGAATACCAGGTGCGACGACCCATGAACAGTGGTTCATGTCGCCCTTGCGCATCATGGATATCGAATTTTTGATTTTTCTTGCCTTCCCAAGGCCTCGTCTTACTTCCGGGATTTGTCTCGACGGAGGAACAACGGAGCCTTATCAGGTCTTGTTTGACAAACCAAGCTAAGCAACCGAACGAGACGAATCTCGATGCGCACTACACTCTCCCATCACAAGGTCTTTGGAATACGTTCGCCGATCATTTCGAAAACCCATCCACCGATCCACTCATTATTCCAACCAAAGTCTCAATGACCGAGACCGATTCATCATCGCCAACCCTCAGGCTCAGCAACACCAAACGCGTTCTAGTCGATAACATGTCCGCTTCAGTATCCAACCTCTCAACAATCATCTCAACCCCAAAACCCCCGCCCGATCCTTCTTTGACACTCACACCTTTGCCAATCTCAAAACTGATCTATAAATTGCGTTGGGTCAACATTGGCAGGTCATACCATTGGGAAACCAAATCCTATGACTTTTCAAAAGAGCTTGGCACCTTTCCTGAAGACGTCAAGGAAATATGTAAGAGGGCCGTACGAGCTGTGAATTGGGAAGATGTTTGGGGAGAAAATACAGAGACGGTGACGGATCGAGAGTTGAGTTGGGGGGCGGAAGAAGGGACATGGAGGAAATGGCATGAAACATATGGTTAGTTTTTTCGTCCTAAAGGTCTATCGTATCGCGCTCATTCCCACTCGCTAAAAATTCGCTGCGCCCCCGCCTGTCCGCTCTTGAAGAACCAGATGCTGGGATAGTCAATTTCTACCAAGAAAAAGACACCCTCATGGGACACGTCGACAAATCCGAACTATCTTCTACAACTCCTCTCGTGTCTATCTCGTAAGTCTTCCTCCTGGCACGACGCTTAACCTCCACTCGAAGCCACTCTGTTCCAATAGCCTAGGGAATGCTGCCATATTCCTGATAGGAGGCCTCACACGAGACGTTGAACCGATACCAATACTCCTCCGTTCGGGGGATGCAATCATCATGTCAGGTCCATCATGCAGGCGAGCATACCATGGCGTACCCCGTATTCTTGAGGGTACACTACCTGATCATCTCGGACCGCAGAGCCTTCAACATCACGTCGATCATGATTGGGCACCATTCGCTCACTATCTGAAGACGACAAGGGTTAATATTAATGTGAGGCAGGTGTTTCCGACAGGGTTTGAGCCTCCAGTGGATATACAAGCCGTGGCTCACGGTTGACAAACTTGGAGTAATGTGAATTTCATCTTATGATCTCTTCGGGCTACTATGCACTTAACGGTTCCACTTTAGGCCTGCAAAGATATTCTCGGGGGATCGACAAGCACGAATGGTATTGCAACCCAGATACATACATCAAAAAAAAAAAAAGAATTATTACAGACGGGGCATTCGATAATTTGCTATCAACCGTGACGAATCGTCAATGATCGTTCAAGACACTACTGTCAGACATCACGACAACTTGATGCGCAGCTTTGGTTCTTTTAGACCGTAAGCGGACCACGGTATCCAATCCCCCGGCGAACGGAGCGAGTGGCAAGAGCAACGATGACGAGCAGAACCAGAGTAGTAACGATCCTAAAATGCCAGCGTCTGAGCACGGCTGTAGCGGGGCGATAATTATTTAACTACTCACCATTCGGCCCAAGCGAATCCCTGTGGTGCGAATTTCCGAAACACGAGGTGGTCAATCACATTATTATCGCACATGTCTGTAACAGTATATCATACCTCAAGTGCGTTCAGCTGATTGCAATACGGAAGATTGTACTTGATTTTCCTATGGATTATTCGGTCAGAAACCATCTAGATTTACATAATGAAGAGAGACCCTTACGAGCAGTTGTTTCCGCCATTGAGAGCATCTGTGATCGCACCAACCCCAGCACTCCAGAAAATCCACCTGGAATAGAGAGATTCAGAGAGAATTTGAAAGAAAATAAGTGGGATGGGATGTACGTTAGGGTGAGGAATATGAGATGCGAGATGATGGAAGTCGCAACTGAACCATCCGCGCTATGAAGGAACAATCCGAGGAAAGCCAAGCTAAACTGTTATGCATTCAGTCAGTTCGAAGTGGCAACACGGGGCAACGCGGAGACGCACGACGACAGTCCAAGTGGATGAGAACAAAATGAAACGGGTCGCATCGCGAACTTTAACGCGGGGGTAGTTGTGGTGCTTATTGTACAGAGACGTCAAGGATGCCGAAATGGAAAGCTAAGAAAGATCAGCTAGCCTTCAGCAACTTATCCAGATGAGACTGTTGGTTTTCCTTGCCTCGACGATGCCAAGGACGATGAGGAGTCCAAAAATGACTTGTGGTCATCGCTCATAATTAGGGCCCAGACAATTTAGAAAAAAAAAACATAAGCTCACTGGGATGGCCCTTGCGAACCCAAATGTCTACACTCATTTATCCTGATGCTCGCTAGGATGTACTACGGATGTTCGATGTCTTGTACGATGGTGGAACGAGGGGAAGCTACAAATTGAATATGTGGCGCCGATATCAATGTCAGTGGAGCCATTTCAGAGTCAGCCGATCGGACGTAAAGTGATGCAATCGTAATAAATTCAATACGTCATTTAGATCGGGGTTCACTTCCACCCAATACACTCCCGCGCTTCGGAAGGTACAGAAAAAAAGTTATTCTCAAAAACTATGTACATAGTACTTGGATACAGTTGATTCCGTTGGTATATCGTGCAGAAAATGTAATGGGGATCGGCACGCACACACATTTGAATCCCCATCACCGCGATCGGAATTAGACTCTGGTGCTGATGAGACCGCCGCGAAGAGGAGACCCGCTCCTGTATGCACGTTGTGCAATAAAGATTACAACAGGGAAGAAGGCGGTGAAGAGGATCCTATGTGGTGAATATACTCATTCGTCGGTGACGAACCAGGAAACGAAGAGAGAACATCAACATACCATTCAATCCATGCGAATCCCTGTAAGAAGTTGGGATGGCATTGAGACATTGGAGCGAAACCGATTAGAACGGTGGCTTACCTCCAGCGCATTGAGGTGGTTGCAATATGGAAGATTGTAATCCAAGTTACTGTGTTGCATGTTCGCATTTGTAAGTAGGACTACGAATTGCATAGAGACGTCCCCTGAACACTCACGAGCAGTTATTACCTCCACCAAGTGATGCAGTAATGGCGACTGCACCAGAAAACCAGAAGATCCTTTAAAAGGCATGTGAGGAAACGATTTTAAAACCTCTCAAAGTAGTGGAGAATTGTCGCACCAGGACAGGGAAGTCCAAACGAGATGGGATATAGTGGAAGAGATGACGGATCTCCATGGTTTCCAAAAGAAGAGGAAGAGGTACACAGGTGCACTCTGAACGGAAGAGTTATGGTAAATATGCGCGTGGCAAAGTTACCGCAAAAGAAATGCCTACGAATAACGTCCACACAGAACAGAACAAGAGGAACCGTGACTGGTCTCGCACGCTTGTGCTAGGATAATCGTGGCGTGAGTTATATCGTGACACCAAGAAGGCAGATATTGCCAGTTCAATGATCGTGAAGAGGGTTATTGATCCCATGAGGACTAAACGCCAAAGTTAACACTGCTCGGGGATCAATCGGGTCGATGGCGTACTGGGATAGCTCCTACTAACAAACTTATCGAATGATACCATGATAGAGCTCGAGCTGAAAGTTGCCTTGGGTGATTTGGACCGTGAACGATACAAAATAAGGGTATGGGATGGAGAGGGTTTGCGTACGTCTGGGAACAGAAGGTGTGCAAGAAACTAGAATCAACTTGTGTAGCCGGCTCCTTTTGTACTTTGAACCTGAATAAATTGGACTAGTAGGAATACCGGAAACACAACAATAAAAACAAGGAAGCAGGAAAGAGAATCGTTCCACTCACAACCCAGTGAGAATGGGAATCTTAAACGTAATGTGCCGGGCCGCAACACGAAACCACTTAAGTAATCCCGGCCAGGGTACGGCCGCCGCATACACCGAGGATGCCGAAGGTGTCAGTGATGCCCCGCTACGAGACTAAGCGCCAGGAAACCTACCTTCAAGTCATGGGGCTGCTTCACCCTTCCGTGAGACCACCGCCCGTGGAACGCTGCCATCCATCAACCAATTATTATCCGCTTAAAACATTCTTACAGCCGAAATCTGGGGTTGTTCCAATAACAAGCCAAAGGCAACCAGAAACAAAAGACTCCCTCATGATGGAGAGCTGATGGAGAGGGCAACGCGTCTACAGCCCCGTGACCGGAAAAAAATAAGCGCGGGAAATTTCGGGCGCTTAAACTGTCCATCTTCACATCCATTACTACACACAACGCTTCTGACAACGAAATGACCTCGCTTCTACGACTGGTCCCTAGGGCGAGAAACTTTGTTGTGATACTACAAAAGGGTTTCTCATCATCGCCAGCTTCATTTTCCGGTCACAACAGGGTATATTTTCCTCACCAACAAAGCTTTTTCGTCCAATGAAGTGCTCCGTCTTCCGTGGTAGTAGTGGAGCAAAATATCCCATCATAAAGATGCAGAAGACGTGAAGAAATCGAAACTGTTCTCAAAAGCTGCACACGTTGGTTGGACTTGATTTTTTTCTTTGATGACTCTCGCTGAAAAGGCTCTGGTCAACGACGTTTTGATGGCATCCAAAAGGAAATAGCCATAGCGGTCAAGAGTAAGGAAACAAAAAACCATAATGTCCTCATTCCTTGCAGCGCTGAACTGCTCCCCATCCAGCCGGTGGATCGGTCGATCCAAGTGCCAATCTAGCTCTTGCAGTTGCATTGCGAAGAGCGAAGGTCAACGGAGTGCCAAAGGACAACATAAATGCCGCATTATCTCGAGTACGTATCCATGTGCCCCCAACAAGGGAAGAAAGTGAACAAACAATATTACGATGAATCCCTTTATTGCCATCGCTACATAAGGCGTCAGATCCTTCACGACAGAGTGCTACTCAACTCGTTGTCTACGAGGCATTGGGTCCCGCCCAGACCGCTCTAATCATGTGGGTACGCTCAATAATTGTGATTGAAACCATTGATTCGTGTTGTGTTGTTTGCAGAGAATGCGAAACCGACAACACAAATAGGACCATCAAGAATATACAAAAGACCCTACGAGATCATGGGTAAGGCCTCGCCCCTTGGTTTTCGTATCGGAGTTCATTCTCAATATTTTTATTTTGTCTGATTCAAGTTCGCGCATTGCACCAGTGCGATTTATGTTCTCGAGAGTCGGGAGGATAGTGGTCAAACCTCGAGATGGGGCTCAAGTTCAAGACGTCTGGGACGCTGCGATAGAAGCTGGAGCAGAGGACGTCAATACCAACCCTGATGAAAGTACGCGTGAAGTAGAGGTACGATCTTCCATTCTCATCCTCATTGCCCTCCCCCCCTGAGGCTCCAACGATCAAATCTTCTTGCTACGCAAGGTTCTGACGAGTGCACCGGAATTGAACTCGGTTTCGAACGTCCTATCTTCACCACCTCACGCTCATAACATTGTTGCCATGGAGTTAGCTTACCTTCCCACTGAGCCGCAGGAAGAGGGTCAGATACCAGAAGATGATGCTGCTTTATTGAAAAGATTGACTGATGCTTTAGAGGATGATCCTGATTGTGTGCGTGTATGGACGACATAAGAAAGACACAATACTATCTATCCAGGCTGAAGCCACAATAATGTATCCTCTCTGACTGCAGTGACAGCCTGTCACACACATGTCACACACGACGTCGACATGCGCGACTCCATTCAGCGAATTTACGGTGCCCTCCTGACGCCCTCCAAGCTACCCGATCAGATACACCTTTCCCAGGAAGAACTAGTCGAACACATAATCCACGATGAGCATTTCCAAACCTATCCTCCCGCACGATCGTACCAGTTGAAATTCTGGAAGTATATCGTAGAGAAGATCGAGTTGGCGAACGAGGAAGTATGTGAGATTTATGCTTTTCAATGGGGTTTTCCCCCTATGTACCTACGGTTCTTTACCCCTCCCCCTATTATATTATATTATAGGCGGATGAGAGGATATACGAGCGCCACATCTCCCTCCTAAGGTGAAAAGAGAAATTATGCCATGAAATCGTCTTGTTCACTCACGGCGCCAACTCGACATAAGTCAGGGTGCTCCGAGTCCATTTGATTACATGAATGGCCCACCAGCTCCCTCGTATATCACCCGCTTCTGGAACGCACCTTCTTCTGAATCAAATGTCAGAACTTCTCGGCGAAGCATCGCCTTGCTTGAATCTCGTACAACAATTGAAGATGGTACAACTGGGATGCGCACATGGAGGGCTAGTTTAATATTGGCTGAATGGCTGATACGACGTCCAGGTAACGCGGATTGTATTTTATTTTTAAAGTTTGCCAGGATGTATCGCTTTTTTTCATACTAGAAATTGTTCAGAAAAAACGGGTTCTGGAATTAGGCTCAGGCGTAGGATTCCTAGGAATCCTCATTGCGCAACTTCAGCTTGATGGAATGCGAAAGTCAAAACTAGACGAAACTCATTCAGGTCTCCGTGGGGTTCCCTCGCTAGCATTGACAGACGTGAATCGTACTGTCCTAGAGAGGTGCGAAAACAACATTTCATTACCCCCTAGTGAGTCATGGCTGTTCCCCCCCCCTTTCACGTTGAACTCTTCAATTCACCTCAGACGGTGTACTTGACCATCCCGATGTGAAAACGGTTCGATTAGATTGGTTTGATGCGACGTCCCTGGATCGAAAAGAGTCCTTGAAAGCCCAGTTAGAGGAAATTAATGCAGAAGTGATAATAGGAGCAGATATCGTGAGTGTCAAGCAACAATCCAGGGATAAATTTTTTTTTTCCATCTTCGTCTGGAAGGTGTATGACTTGGACCTCATACATCCGTTGATCGAGACTCTGGGGATGGCATTATCTGCGGGTTCAGTATCACCGCAACCGTATCGCAGGGAAGGCTTGATCGCACTGTGCGCGCGTAGCGAAGAAACATTATCCAGATTCATCCAGGCTGCAGGTAGGTGGGGGGCCCGGGGGGGAGGGCTATCATTCAAATCTATCGACACAAGGACACCTTAATTACTGATGATATATCTGTCTTCAGATTCTCGAGGGTTGGACTTAAGAAGCGAAGAGTGGGGATCATTAGGGGATGACATTTTCGACGACGGATGGGGCGGTGAGAGTCAATCATCAGTCAGATTGTTCACCGTCACGCTGAGACAGAGCCGAGGAACCACACAAAAAATTCTGCATTCGATAAGTTAAAAGTCATATATGTATGTAGAAAGGAAAAAAATGCTATGAAGACTATTATGAGGTGGCTATGACTATATCGGTAAGGCTAAAATTATGCGTGATTAGGTCTATGGGGGGTCGAAGATCACTAGGTCACCCATTCGCCCGTCGCCATCAGCTGCACCGGCTCGCCCCAAAGTCTCCCCATGACTAATTGATTCCGCTCAACCTGCTTTTCGCCGCTCTTCTGCTCCTGCTCCTGCTCCTGCTTTTTGTCCTTGTTCAGTCCCCCCTGCTTGTTTTCCTCGCTGTTCTTCCCCATGTCCCTAAGCGTCTGCTTCACCAGTCCGAGTTCACCCTTCTCCATCTGAAGTTTTTTCTCCAACTCCCCGGCATGCCTCACCTTTGTAAGCAGCTTTTCTGTCCCCTTGATTGCCCTCGTCTTATTCGATATTTTCCATTCCAGCGATTTCTTATTCCTTTTTCGCTTTTCGTTATTATTGCCTTTATTCGGTTTCTGTTTTTTAGCGTCCATTTCCTCTTTATAAACAAAGGTGAGCAAATTGTTACAAGGATTAGAGTATGTATGTACTTAGTGTTGCTAAGTCTGCAGGTTTTGGCGCATCACCGCCAGCATTTAAGAAGAATAGGATATAATGTTATCGATGAAGCCGTTGGGTATGCATGCAACATACCAGTAAGAACGTCAGCAATTTTCCTTTTGTTCCATCTTTTTACATCCCCGAGGTCTTGAATCACCAAGCTGTCGTCTTTTGGAGCGGCATTGCCAGGTGGCGTTGGGCTCGGTTTAGAACCTGAGTCTGTATCCTTGACGTTGCTTGCAGTCGCCCCAGAAGAATCCACTCCGAGTCCAGCTTGCATAAGTGCTGCATCAATGAGTTGGTTGACGGTAGGTCCGTCCAGCGCAAGTTTGCCTGTAATGATGAATGGTGGATGATGGATGTAGTGGATTGGCGGGCCATGGCAAATGCGGATGGAAGACATACGGTTCACTGGTTCTTTCTCAGGCTTGGATGATTTGTCGGAATTAGATTTGAGGCGTACCTATGCAGGAGAGAGGGTTTAGAATCGATCATGTTGCGGAAGAACGGACGCAAAACCCAACTATTTGTTCTGCCACGGTCTCTGTTATGGGATCAATCCCTCGAGACCTTAGGTGCACTTCCACGCAGAGCATGAGGGCAGAAAAGATGAGCTGCAGTCTAGTGAAACCCACTCGTTACGAGATCTTGAATAACATAAATTAAAAGAGTTGGGAGGTTGGCTTTTTGGATTATTTCGATATTCTCAAGGGTTTGTTGTAGCGTCTTCCGAAAGAGAGGCTTTAATACGACTCCCACTTCCTCCAAGGAACCGGAGAGTGCATCTGTCGACTCTGAAGCGTTCATAATGCTGAAAGTAATTGGGAGAATGGCTTGCCACTTTTCGGTTGTTGCCGTAATGCATAAAAGCGGAGATTTTTTGACTTGAGCGAATGCCTACGGTTCTCCTTCCCAGTCACTCACATGATTTCTCCGAGGTTTAGCCGCAACTTACGTTTTAAATTTAATGGAGGCACGAGATTAAATATGACTTGTGTGCGCCGGCCTCAGCACCTCAGTTTTCTTCTGGGTATCCGCCATGCCCTTTGCTAGGTCAAGTCCTCGTCTGTACGCAATATTCATTGCTTTATGTCTTTAGACTGTTCATCCGCGATGTTCAGTTTTTCTTAGTTGTCTGGTATGAAATTGTGTCCATATTTCTGATTTCTGCTGCTTGGTCGGTACGTAGGTTTATTTTCTTTCTCTTTACACGCGTCCGCTGTACGCTTTGGCCTCCGTGCCTTCTTTCTTTTATGCGCGCCTGCTGAGCGCTTTGGCCTCCGTGCCTTCTCTTCTGCGTCCACGGTACGCTTTGGCTTCTCAGCCACCACCTCTTGCGTCTGCTGCATGCTGTTGCTCTACAATCTTTTATCTCTCTTGCATCCGCGCACGCTGGAGTTTATTTCTTTTTCTACAACTCTGACATATATTTCTAACTAATTCTCTTATTAGTTCTGGTTAGGGTGGTTGGTTGGCGTTGAATATTCGGTCTTGCATTGGATAAGGCAGTTAGCCTTGGTTACCCTTTGCAAGTTGGATCCCGGATGTTTACGGAGTCTTTCTCTTTTCGGCTCATGCCTTGTTTTGTAACTTCACTTCTTCTCTTTTGTTGGCGCTTCTCTGCTGCTACTCTCACTTGTCTTCATCGTTACATCTATTGAATCTGCCCATTCTCTCGTCCTTCGTCCATACAAAGAAGGTTTATGCCTGATGGGGAGGAAGAGACGATTTTACCCCAGGTTACGGCAGGAGGAACGGACGGAACTACTGAAACACTGGGAACGAGTTCATCCTTGGTAAAGGCGACAGTGGGAATCGAGAGAAGGAATCCACCCAAGTCCGATTTTGATAAGGGTCCGAAGGACATCCTTGAGGACATCGTGCAAGATGCAGAATCCACTGGGGACTACAGTATAATCATGTGAGAAAGGAGGCCCTCGACCTTATTGAAGTTTACGATTTACAAAAGCAACGCGAACATATTTTCTTGTTGATTGACAGGTTTGAGCAAGGGAAAGGAGATACTACCGTAGTTACTCTTGAATCAAAAGGTAAAGGCAGAGAGACCCTCAAGAACAACGAAAGCGTCATTGAGAATCAAGTGAAGAAGAAGATGGATGGAGTCGAAGAGCAAAATGAGTCAAGGGAATCCTCAGGGATGCTGACAAGCGGGGAAGCGACTCAGAGGAAACCCATTCAAGAGGAAGTAGCTCAAGCAGTGATGGGAAAAAACATGTTAATTTTGCGGGATCAAGTAGGGGAACGAAGCATGAGCACTTTAAGAACATACGCCTTGCCACCAAGACGAATATTGTTCGGAAATATTACTTGGAGAGGCGAAAGAGAGCACTCAGAGACCTCAAAGGCAAGTTGCATAAGCCCCCTCTACCCAACTCACTCTGGGAAGCAGTTCTCCTCAACAAATTCGTGGATTTCAACAAGCTCTATGCCATCGAGTCGGGGCAGGCCTTGGATGAAGAGGTGGTCCACGAATCCGGTCGCTTCAAATTCGTCTTTAATCAAGTTGAAGCGAAAGGAACGATCCGAGGAGAAGCTACCTGGACAAGGGCCTTTGAAGCCTACTCCGAAGCAGTACTCTTCATATACCTGCACAGGAAGGGAGAACTTGAGGGGTACAAGCGTTATATGCAATGACTCTTTACCTCGGCAGGATTCTATAAGGAGCGCGGAGTCATTGAGTTCGATGTCAGGTTCCAAAAAGATCTTGCAGCAGATGCTAGACTTACCTTTGATGACGTCGAAACTAACCACCCATTCCTCTTCAGCTCTTTTGCAGGGAGCAGTGGATCACAACGACCTAACCCTAGTGGGAGAGGGAGGTTTGATTCAGAGATCTGTCGATGCTTCAATGCGGGAACCCCCCATACCAACTGCCGATACAAGCATGTATGTGACCAGTGCCAAGGAGAGCATTGGCGTATCAACTGTCAACAAAAGGAAGGGAAGAAGTCTGGAAAGGATCAGTGATTGGAGAAGATCGATCAGAGAGCCACGCTATCTGCAAGGATTTGTGTGGGGCAACGAAAAATTGGGCACACCTTCGGTAACGTCTACTATCTTCAGAGAACCATTACCCATAACCCCGAATACCGACTATGACCATGAGTTGGTTACCGAAACTGTCGCCCAAAATGCTCATCTCTTTAAAATAGTGACGCCTATCCGTCCAGATAAGCTTGAGGAACTCTTGATCAATCACCCTAATCGAGCCCTGGTGGAGTCGGTGCTGAAAGGTTTTCGCGAGGGTTTCTGGCCGGGTGCGCAGCCCGAACGTTTGGTCTCACTTCGAGAAGGTTATGATAATCGCCGAGGGAAGAATGAGATGGATGAGGAGAAGCGGGAATTCTTGAGGGCGCAGCGAGATGTGGAAATTTCTTTGGACCGATATTCAATTGCCTTTGGGCCGACCTTACTTCCTGGAATGGTGTTGCAACCGTGTTTCGCAGTCCCAAAGACTGGGTCATCGAAATTCCGTTTAGTCAACGATCATATGGCTGGAGACTCATCTTTGAATGCAGCAATACCTCCGGAGGAAGGGTTGTTCAAGCCAGACAATTTACATGATTTGGGGAACCTCTTACTTTCTTTTTTGGAAAAGCATGGCCGATCACCCGCTTGGCTCTTCAAAACTGATGTGAGTTCAGCCTTCAGATTGCTACCTTGTCACCCGAGATGGCAGGCTCGACAAGCGACGATGATCGATGGTTTATACCACATTGATTGTTGTTGCGTTGTAGGCGGGATAATCGCCCACGCGCAGCGCCGGCTCGGATACCCGTTTCCACGATTAGAAAACCACCTTTCATTCATGCGACGACTTGGTATGGAATTGGTATCTAAAAATAGTGCTAATTCGTACGATTCTGACGATACCAAGAACGTCCCAATCGGTGGAGATTTGACGGAGTTCCGTGTTGGAGAAGTTAGGCACAGCAGGTCACGAGCATGTGCGGGCGTGGGAATCTCAAGCGGCAACCCAGAATTCCAGCCTCACTCATTCCCACGGCGTCTAATAAATTGGTAAAAATGCTCATTGGCTGCATAATAGTTCTATTCAGTCACATTTCCAATTTCGGCTCTTAATTCCGTAAATCCGTTGAGAAATCGCTTATTTTCTTTTATTTTCATATTTTGCCATCATTTCAGATATTGATTGATATTCTTTTATTGATACTGTTACCCTTTTTTTATTATTTCGCCTAATAAGGTACCCAGGTGCCATATGGCACCAATATTTGCCATCTATTCTTTCTAAAAATAATTATTAGATATAATCCTGTACATACCGGATTTTGAAAAGAAGTTCTCCCCTCCCCTAAAATTCTCTAGGACGCGCTAGAGTTGGAGTGAGTGTGTGGAATCCAACAGTAGGAATAAGGGCAACTGTCTAGCCCACAACGAGTGGGTAGTAGATTAGTTGAGCCCGGACCTTGCGGAATCCCGGAGAACCCACCATGGAGTTTAAGGATCGAGATAAGTCTAGTCAAGAGAGAAAGTAGGAGTTTAGGGAGAGTTGTCCCCCACGAGCTGTGTCGGCATAGAGAGCCGCAAGCCCTCTTGCAGCGTCTTCGGGAACCGGGCTTCAGGAGCGATCTGGAGTACCTTTTATGCTTTGGTCCTATGGATTGGCATTGAAGAAAGAAACTTACCTGGACTCTTGCATTATGTGGACGACATTTTTTCTTTCGAGCCCTGTGAGGATTTGGAACTTTATGTTCCATATGATTCAACCTGTCATATCCATTCCTGGCCATCGACTTCCGGTCCCTCCGTTCCCTCCGTTCCCTCCGGTCTAACTCTGCTCCTCCTTCACTAACCTCGGAGGCCCCGTATTCCGCAACCCTCTCGGTACCCCTCGATGGTCACCACCCCCTCATTTCAACTTATTACCTACGCCTCCCTAAGTACGGAGCCCCGAAGACTTCCGGACAGCTCCGACGTCCGCTAGCGCACCCCCGCCTCCGCTGGGCAATACAATCGCTGAAGGAGAGAACGAAGGAAGGTCAGTTGGGAGGTTCAAACGAGACCACCACCAAGCTGTTCCCTGGTTCTTTAGTTAGGATGGGGAAGTGTACTAGTGTTGTTTATTGTAAATATAGTACCAATCCGAGTGTTTTGGCTAATTCTATTTTTATGGGTTAGTTTTAAAGTTCCTGGGAATTGACTTACAGATAAACCGAGCCCTGCGGAGCTGTTTCTTTATTGAAATTTATTAATTTGTCTAGGTGTAATTCTGTGTAGCGTTGTTTAATTTGGATTTAAACTTGAATTTAATCTTCTACTTGGTGAAGTTTCAAAGATTCTATTCAGTTAATGAATTTGGATGGTGTCTGGAGTGTCCCTTGAGTTTGTTCTATTTTTGTCTTATTTTATTGCTTGTTTTAACAGTAGCAAAATAACTGTTTTGTGTTTACACTTTGAAATCTGGAGTGTTAACCAGCTCTCCTGTTGAAATATCTACTTAATATTTCTCTCCTTAATTGCTGCCTTTTACTACAGTGGCAATCTTAACTGTATATCACTTTTTCGCACTGGAGTGACAACCAGAAATGCTTGAGAAAAATAATACTCTATTTTCTTACTTCTCTAAGGGGGGCGAAAAGTCGCAGAAAGGGTCTCCCTTTTATACTCCTTGGGTCGCCTTCCTTTTTCACGCTCTACCTTCTATTTACAGGATTTATTTACAGTGTATTTTTCTCAAACTGAATAAAAATGAAATTTTCATGCTATAGTTCTACTGCACTTTTGCTGCGCTGAACTGCGGTTCTACTGCGGTCAGACTGCGCCTGGAATCCTTATTGTCCTTCCTCGCCTAAGCTATTTTAATGGTTAATTAGAATTTGTCTGCGCCGCATTTGCTGCAGTTCCCTATTTCAAATTCCCCATATTTCCCATTAAGTTCGCTATGACTCGGTCATACTGAATTCAAACCTCGCATTACTATGCGTGCGACTGTGCTGAGACCTTCAGCTGATTTATTCCAATTTTATTTAGTGACATTTAGTTAAAATGAGACTGAAATGATAAATGAGTGAATTATTCAGGTTTAAAACTGAAAGAAAAGGTTGCTAGTAATCAAGAATTACTCAAACGAATGTGTTATAGCTCTCTACTTCATTAGAACATCGTTCCCTAAAATTCCCGCCATGGTCCGTCGTAGTTTAGTAGTTTTCGTGAATTTCGTTCATATTCCCTGATTCCCCTTTGTATTATCACATCCTAATCCTCCATATGTATTGTTCGTTGTTATAGTAGGTCTTCCTCGAAGATATCATATTTTTATGTATTTTATTTAGGGCTCTAGACCTCTTGAAGCTGTCTTCCCGCGTGTTTTCAGGTTTCTAACTTCATGTCCTTGTATCTCATTCATTTCTGGATGTTTTCTCACGTTCTTGGTATCATAAATTTTCATTTATTCCCACCTTTCCAATGGTACTAAGGTTGTGTCCTATTTCCCTGTATTCGTTGAGTTAGCAAAGTTTCGCGCGCACATTCGGTAATCACGTGCGTCGTTCCCATAGTTGTTCGTATGCGGGAGCCGTTTTCGTTTAGTTGTTCGGGATTTATGATATGCGCGGGTGTTTATTTCTTTCATATGGGCTTCTGTGATTTATTTCAGATTTTTCCCTCATGATCTAAGGTTGTTTTGCACTTTTCGTGCTTTGTTTGACCGGGCTCTTCCTTATTTGGACGGAAATTGGTCTTCGCGATCTGCCGAAGTGCGGATCTCGGTTCCGACGGCCGGTTCCCTGCGCATCGCCACCCTCACGTGTCATTACACATGATGCGGATTCCTATATTCCCGTCATGGGTATAACTTCACAACGGCTGGACCGTTTGGGCTGAGAATTTGCATAACTATAGTTTCCTATTTTTCATAATTTCCGTGTAACTTTCGTTGTATGTTTTAATTATGGATCCTACGCAATCATCGTCTTGTCCCTGAGCTCGGACTTTTGATGTTGCTATTCCCGTTATTGGATTTCTCATTAACGCATGATCCTTTTATTATGAAAATTTGGGAGGATTAAGAGTAGATCCTTTCCTTTCTAATGGGCTATCAAGCTTGTCTCGGTCGTTACTAGTTAATCTTCGCGCTTGCTTTTTAGACATTGTCCT
This sequence comes from Cantharellus anzutake, assembly GCF_015039405.1. Taxonomy (NCBI): domain Eukaryota; kingdom Fungi; phylum Basidiomycota; class Agaricomycetes; order Cantharellales; family Hydnaceae; genus Cantharellus; species Cantharellus anzutake. The sequence goes on from NW_024067160.1 coordinate 92,225, forward strand.
CGTTTTGCAGGAGTTTTAGTCATATCTCCGTCGTTTATGGGTAGTTTCCCCTGTAATTACTCTCATTGGTTCCGTTTGGGTGACATCTACATTTCCTATTATAAACACGACTTTGACTTTTGCATTAGTTCCTGAGGAATCTTTGTTCCGTGGTACTTCCATCCTTGCTACGTGTGCGGACGTGGGAAAGTAGTTTCCGTGGAGGTTCTCTGATTATCTTTATAGTCAAATCTTGGTCGATTGTCCTAATTCTTGGTTTAATATTTGCTATAAATTCCCCCGAGAATTCCGTCTCGTTGATGGTAAGCTTGAAGTATTTTTGTTATTTTTCTTTCTTTCGATTTATCGTGTATAGTCGTAATAATTCGTAAAATTCGTAAAATTCGTTAAAATTCAGGTCCTTCTATGTTCTCATATCTACTTGTCGTATGAGGTTTTTGTGATTTATCTGGGATATTTCCATAATGGGTTTTCATAGTGTGGCCGTTATTTCTCCTACATCGCCTGCCCTGCAGAGTCCACCTTCGGGCTTATCCCTCCTTTCTGTTTCTGGGTTATCGCCTGCCTTTCCGCTAACCCCGCGACCCGACTCGTCGGTAATATTCAGTCGGCTAATGTTTATCCCCGTTAGCTCCGCTCCGTTCGGCTCCGCCAATTGCGGACCCGTCTTCGCTGTAACCATATATATATCCCGCTTGTACATAGGTTACACCCCAGTAAGAAAATCAACTAGAGTTACCCCCCTAGGTTCTAATTGCCAGTCAGTAAGTTAGGGCACGGACGTGTCACTAGGCACAGCGCTCTTGGCAGAAGTCGCTGAGGCCAAAGCCCTCTGTTATGGAGACATTCCTTCGTCTCGAATCTGGTCTCTGACACAACCTACCCGCACAAACAAGCGGAATTACTCAGGTTATTTGATGAGGTAGGAATCCCACACGAAAAGAAAAAGCAAGAATTTGGTCAGCAACTCACCATAATTGGTCTCCGAGTGTGCCTCGACACCTTAACGATTGTCATGCCGAACGAAAAAAGAGAGAACTTGATAGTCGAAATCAGAACCTTTCTTGAACATTCTTCCTGTCAACATCTTCTTCAAGATTGGCAACGCCTCCTAGGCTACTGCAATTGGGCATTGAATGCTTATCCACTCTTACAGCCGGCACTTCAATCTTCTTATGCCAAAATTCGAGGGAAGAATCTTCCATTAGCACCAATTCATTTGAACAAGTCAGTCATACTAGACTTAACTTGGTTCACAGAGCGAATCCAGGTTTCGACGGGTGTTAACTTCTTGCAAGCCAGGACTTGGAAGGAGCACAAAGCAGACTTGACCTTTTTGACAGATGCGTCTAATGTAGGATTGGCTTTCTGGTCTCCGGACATCAGGATTGCAATGGTGGCAACGATTTCGGAGTCTAGCTTACGTTTTGGAGACACGCTTTTCAATGAAGCGTTGGCGGTTGTCTTGGCAATTGATTGGGCTGTGCAGTTACCAGATAGACCTCGTTGCATTTTACTTCGAACTGATTCGATGAACACGGTCAATATCTTCCATTCACTAGCCGCTGAACCAAATTATGTTCTACTCCTCCTCCATGTGGTCGAAACAATGATGGATTTCGACATTGATGTTCGAGTTATTCATATCCCTGGCTCCGAAAATACCGTCACAGATGCGTTGTCGCATCACCTTTTCGACTCGGCCCTTATTCACTGTCCAGGGCTGAAAATTTCCTCCTTCAGGCCTCCACGGGATAGGTTGGGGGTGATACAGGAATGAATGTTTCAGTAAGCACCAAGGCACGTCAGCCCAAATGTGCCCCTTGGACATTGGATCGTTTGCATCATCAGCGAGCGATTTATTTGTCTAATGCTCTTGACAAGTCAACAAAATCTGCCTATCAATCAGGGATTAATTCGTATCTTACCTTCTGCCAAATCCATCATTACGACCCCGAGCCAACTCCTAATATGCTTAGTTTGTTTATCTCTTTTATGGCAAAGCAGACAGGGCCATCAGGTAAACTGATTTCAATCCGCACGATTACGTCTTACCTGTCAGGCCTTGCCCACCACTTGGAGCCTTGTTATCCTTCGGTTCGAGAGGCCCGCAAGCACCCAATGGTAGTTAACACGTTGCGTGGAGCAGAGCGGACTGACGGCCAGCCAATTGTCCAGAAGTTGCCGATTGAAGATGTGCACTTACTCTTGTTGTTGAAAAAGTTCGGCGCTTCTCAAGACTTTGATGACTGCCTTTTCCTCACCATTGCTTTTACAGCCTTTCACGGTTTGCTGCGATTAGGTGAATTGGTTGTGCCGGATGACCCCTCAAAACTGGTGTTCAGGAAGCTGGTTCTTTGTCGGTCAGTCGACATAGTTGAGCGCGACTCCTTATGTTGCTTCCAATTCCTTTTACCCACTCATAAAGCGGATTGCCGGTTTCATGGTAGTCCTATTTTGATTCAGTCCAGATCTGGTCCACTTAATCCTGTTCTGATTTTTGAACATTACCTTCAACTGCGAGATGATGCCTTCTCCTTCTTTCCCCAGCTTTGGGTCTGAGGTGATGGATCCTTACCCTCCCGTTCTTGGTTTTTGCAAAGATTGCATACTTGTCTTCCAAAAGAATTTGCCGGTCATTCCTTTTGCTCTGGAGGGGCCACCCACCTTGCCGCTCTTGGCTTTCCAGATTCGAGAATTCAAGCTTTAGGTCGTTGGTCTTCTGATGCTTGGCGAATTTATATTCGTAAGAACCCTGTGATTCTTTGTGCCCGGTCCCCCATGGGGTCTTCGATTTTTGATTCCTAGCTCCCTCTTTTTATTTTTCACCACCATCCCTCCCCTCCTCCTTCTTCTTCTACCATGTTACCGGCTCGCTTCAAATCAAGAGGCTTCGACTTCCTGTTGGGGCCGTCGCCACGCTATCCGTTACACCTTCGCCCACACACAAGTGCCTCTGAAATCTGTCGAGAACTTGCAACACGTGATGTTCCCATGCTAAGTTGTATTGTTGTTTAATGTTTTCATTTCATGAGACTAATCATGGGGCAACAATCAAACTCGGCCCAGCCAATGCTATGACTTCCCCTGGCTTGATCACCCTGATGCGCCTGTCTCAGCACCGCACTTGCCCCTTTGCCGCTTTCACGAGTTGCTGTGCAACCTGACCATTTGATGGACCCAGGGACCATGCCTCAGTTGTACACTGGGTTTTCTGGTGTGGATGCATGAAGCGGACCACACCAGTGAAGGTATGTACTGAACTTCACTCATCATGAGAGTGCTCACGACGATTCAGGCCATGCTTACAAAAAGGGCTTTCACAGTGCCCCCTTTTTCCTTCCTTATCGCCTGAATCTCTTGTGACTCTCGTGGTGAGTACAAGGCCAACTTGCTGCTCTTCTTTTGAACTCACTCTCATGATTTTGCTGCTGCTGCCTCCCTGTTTCCCTTGCTGCATTTCCCCCCTCAACTCATGCATATCCGCTGCTGCAGTCTCACACTAGTTTTTGAAGAAATTTCACGTTGCCCCGCGGGACTTACTCCATGAGATCCAAATGAGGTAAACCAGGTGACTGGACAAATGACATAAAATGGACAAGCCTGGTATCGAACCCAGGACCTCTAGCGTGCATCCATACACTACTCGCCCGTTATGCCAGGGAGGTTACTCCATCCCATATTCCAACAGTTTTCACCTCTCCCACCCCCTCCCCTTTCACCACCAATTTCTTCGTTTCCAATCTCACATGTATCTGTTCCATATCTTTTTCTGGTTTCTAACTGTTCCGGAGTTTGCATGTATTACTATTATCTGTTGTTCTACTTTCTTGTGTATTTCTGTTGTTTTTGTTGGAGGAACCGTGTGCTATGGGAGGCCGGATGAGTTTTTTCGGACAGCCACATTCCCACGGTAGTGTGACTACTTGGTCACAACACCTTTTCTTATTACTTATTTTGGTCACTTCGGACTTATCCGCGAAGGCCAATTCAATCTTTTGAATTAGTTTCCCTTTTCCTCAGTTCTTGCGCATATAGTGAGACTGAGGTTAGTTATCTTTCTTTCTTTCTTATATCTTATAACTCATTGTATATTACTTTATAGCTTTACTACTAGGTAATATAATAGTTCTTGCACATATAGTGAGACTGAGCTTTACTACTAGAGCAAGCGGTTATTCCATTAGTTTTGTCTGGAACTTCTTTGTACTTGTAGCCAGATCATGCATGTCTCGTGCCACTTGCTTGCTGCCAATACATTCTGGGCCTCCTGGGCCATCTCCCGCTATGGCCTCAGTCAACCCTGATTAGATGAGTTGTACATAGGTTATGGAATATAATTTTGAGTATTTACGCATGTGGTCATTGCACCCTGTCAAAATTGTATCTGGTGCAACTACTGGACTTATCTGGAGCTCCAATTCAAATGGCTTCAAATCCAGGTCACATGGCAAGGACATAAAATCATGGACAAGCCTGGTATTGAACCCAGGACCTCTGGCATGCATCCATACACTACTTGCCCATGAGCCATGCCGGTATAGGCTGTTAAACTCTATACTATTGGGAACATATTATATTCTCCAACACACCCAACCCACCCTGTGGAGACTAAGGGAGCACATCCAAGGTTGTGAAATCAATATCCAGGTGTGTGCGAAGTTTAATGGTTTATATATTACTTAGTTACCAATCAGTTGTTTGTGCCTGGTGGTATAAGTATGCACATCTGGCGTGATTGAACCTGTTGAATGCTAAATCGCTTTCCATCTGTGGCTGTCCAGCTGGAACTCAAACAGTCATGGGCCACTGGACTTGAGTGCAAAAAAAAGAGAAAGAAAGGAAAACACGAAAATGAAAACAAACCAATGGCACGTGTGATTCCCATGCTGGGCTTTGACAGCCGACAGCAAGTGGATGCCCCGTTCGTGCCTCGGTTGGACATCGTGCTCGATGGTGCTGGTGCATCGACTTCAGGCATGGCTCATCGGTTCGGGCCTCAACATTGATGGAGGTGGTTGCAGTTTGGTGGTTTTTGCGAGTGGTCCAACGCACCATGATGCCCACAGGCCAGCATCACACGTCTCAGCAAGCTGCCTCATGTCCTGCCAGCATAGACATGAATTTTGACCATACTTCAGGCCAAGACAAAAGCCACCCCCATTGTGGGCAAGCACTTCGCCCCCCCCCCCTGTCACGACCCGGCGTTCCCTGGGGCCAGACGACCTCCTCCCTGACCCTCTCCCACGCCCGAACACTCCCCGCACACTCCACTCGCCGCCCGTCGCCGTCTAACCACTTCCCGCCACCTCTCCACAACCCCTCTCTTGATTGTCGTTGAATGACCTAGCGGCACAGAGCGCCGCGACCTGTTGTCCCATGTTTCGCTGCACCTTGTTACCTCGTGGCGAAGGTCACGCTTGACCTTCGCTGTCTTGAACACGTGCTCTTTGTTTGTTTTCCTCCTTCTTTTCTCCGCCCGCAATCTCCGCGAGATCTGGCGACTTATTCCCTATTCAGTTTCCTAGCGCTTATATACAGCTTGTAACTAATGCTTGTACTGTAGTTCGAAATCAACTAGAATTCACCCCCTAAGCTTACCTCTATCCCCCGTGAGACCTCCGACTTTCTGAAGTATCGGGACCGCGTCAAGAACGAGGTGCAACGCTCCTCCTCGAGTCGTTGAAGCCGAAATCCCGGCTCACTCGCCTAAGTAGCCTCGGCCTCGAGATTGGTGGGGTTTATTCCTCGCTAAAGCTCGGTCGTGTGTAGGACGCCTATTCCACTAGCGGGCAACGCTCGGTTGCCTATGGCTACCATCGGCGAAGATTCGCACAGTTCTGACACCCCCCCTCTCCCCATACATGGATCCTGAGCTGGTGCATTTGACCCTCTTCTTACCTTATCACCTCTGCCGACATTCTGATGTTCTGATGTCTACTCATTCAGACTTGACTCATGTGCAGTGAAATTTCTTGATATCGGCAGTGTTCATTGCTCACCTCTCTGCTCGCTTTGACACAGCCTGCCCAATTCCCCCTTCATTATCGCTTCCACTGGCCAATATAGTTGTGATGAAATCGCCACATGTCAGCAGCATTCATCTTGCCTCTTTTCTCACTCCACATGTCATATCTGTACATACCCAATCCTGATCCGACTCCCGGACCCCCATCTTCACCACCTCTGGAGTCCTACCCTACCGCTGTCCATTCCGATATTCACCTTCGGACCTGACACCACTCCTCTTACCCCTCCTCTTACCCCTCATGCCACCTCCACCCTTCCATCCTTGAAAGGTTGCTTACTATTTTGGGGATGGTAATGTTCCATTCCCCTGTTCACCTCAGGCCTCAGTTAGTCCATCTAAACATAAGCTTTGATGAGCTGTATATTCAACGGGGTAGAGGTAAAAGGCTACCGGGCCTTTACAACTACTCCGAGGTATATATATGTAATTTACATATCTCAGCACAAATAAATAAAGAAATAATAGCATCACTATAATGGGAATTATAGCGATGCAACATAATGATATCACTATAATCAGAATTATAGTGAAGTAAGGTTAATCCCTTACAGTCCTTCTCCTACCTTATCTCCATCCGCTCCGATACTCACCTCAGACTGAACATCACTCCTCTTGCCACCCTCCTCCTCTTACTCCTCACGACACCTCCACTCTTCTGTCACTCTCCTACCTTACTTCTGTCTGCTCTGATCCTCACCTTCGGACCTGACACCTTCCCTCTCCTCCACTCCTCACCCCACTCCTCCCTTCTCTCTCCTCCCTCTGACCCTCTTCTGCCAAACCTCCACCAAGTTACAATCTTCCACCGCTGTCCCTTACCCTGTACTTGGACACCGCTCGTACCTTCGCTCCGAGATTCCATCATAGTTCCGACCTCGGACTTTGACTCCACCTTGGCTTAAGTCCATTGCATTGGTGACCTCATACTATGTAAACACCATTGCCAATATTCCTTGGACTTTCAACCCCACCTCCATAACCTCCGAGCTCCATGGATCATACTCAGCACTTTTGCCGTTTGTAATGTATCTTTCGCATTTTCCCCTCATCCTTATTTGGACTGCTGCTTCTCTCCATTCTAGCCAGTTAGTCATCATTCCCACTTCACCTCACCCTCCTGCCCCTCTGGGCTTCGCCCTCCCTATCTCCTTTCAGATGTACCTCAGGTTCTGACCTATGACCTTCGGTACCACTCTGCTTCTGTCATCCCTTTGTTCCTGTTTGGATGCCTTTGTTCCGATTCGGACCCCCTTTGTTTCCCTTGTGCTTTTGTCTCCCTATTATATACAGGCGCTTGTACATACTCGTTTTGGACCTTCAGTCTAAAATTGACCTGAAATGCCCCCTAGAGACTTCCTGCTCACTGCCTCTGAAATTAAGGACCAAATGGACAAACAGCAATGGCACAGCGCTCCACATGAGTTGCTGAGGCCAAGGTCCCTCCTTGCTAAGTCTCTGGTTCCCCTCCGGAATTGTCTGCCCTCGCCCAGTTCTAACAAAAAGCAATATCTCACGTAGACAAGATAATTGACGGGCTGAAGATGTCTTCAGCCTACATATCAGGATATTATACCCGAACAACCACCATGGCAACCATGGGCTGCAGTAGAGCTCTCCCATCAGGAAAGAAGGCTGAAGAGCCCAAACCCAGATGGAAAGAGGATATATCCTCGAAAAATTCAAGGAAAACTGACCAAAATGTGAGAGAACTAGTGTAGGATTAGCGCTCAGTTCACGAAAGTAGAACTAGAATGATATTAGTGTACCTAGTGTAGGATTAGCGCTAAGTAGAATACACAACAGTCTTTAGTAAGAGTAGTCACGCAAGAAAGGTAGACCTCACCTCAGTTCACAAAAGTAGAACTGAGGGAAACAAAAGAGGTTGCGTCCAGTGGCTTTTAAGCCTACAGTGATGTCAATCTACAAGAAAGACAAGAAAGGAATAAAGGAAAATCTCTGGTGGCTGCAGGTCCATGTGCCCAAAATATGGGACGTTGTAACGGGTCTGTTAGAACCGGGCGGAAACGGACAACTCCGGAGTGGAATCGGAGACTTAGCGTGGAGGGACCTTGGCCTCAGCGACTCAAGCGGAGCGCTGTGCCATTGCTGTTTGTCCATTTGGTCCTTAATTTCACAGTAGGTGAGCAGGAAGTCTCTAGGGGGCATTTCAGGTCGATTTCGGACTGAGGTTACAAGTTACTATGTACATTGTATATAAGGAGGGGTCCGGAATCAGAAGGAGCAAGGGTAGGACGAAAGGAGACAAAGGGAGATGGAAAGAGGAACAACACCGAGGGTCAAGGGTTTGACTCAATGGTGTTTCTCAAAGGAGGAATTAAGGGCCAAGGCCCAAGGAGGAAGGAAGGAGGTTGGGAGTGGGGAATGGCTAGCTGACTGAATAGAAAGGAAGCAGCAGCCCAAATAGGAATGAGGGAGAATAGCGGAATTGAATAGGACAATGCAATAGTTGCAAGGTCCGAGGTAAGTCCGGAAAGTCCGAACTCGGAAGTTGAACTCTGGAATATTGGCAAACGTAAATGGAATGAGCTAACCAATACAATGGGTATAAGCGGAGGTGGGGTCAAAGTCCGAGGTCGGAGCTAAGACCGGAGGTTCCGGAGACAGAGATGCGAACGGGATTCCGGAGTGGAGGTCCGGAGTCAGGAGCATAGGTTTTGCGTACTCGTCTGGAAGGTGTTGAGGTTGGGGTCGGACCCGGAATGTCCCGGAGTCGGACCGAAGGTGGTGTCAGAGCCGGAGGTGGGATAACCTCTTGGGAGTCGGCAAGGAGGAGGTGACGGAAGGGAAGTAAGGTTCAGAGTTCCGGGAGCCCGGAGCGGAGGTCGGGATTGTATGGATATGACAGGGTCTATCCAACTAGACTCGAAACAGGAAGGAGGGGGGATAGGAATCTCACTGAGGGTCAGGTCAATGGTGGTATATTGGTCCTCTAGAGTGTGGTGCTGATACTCTCTACCAAACTATACAGCGGGTCCTGGAAGAGTCTGATAAAACAAATAAGGAAAGAGCATCACATGATGGTAAGGAAGTGGAAACTGTCAGGGGATGACTCCCAGGTCCCCATGACCCTCCCCTATGGTCCACAGCCTGACCTATGAACAGCCCTATCCAGGGCAACAACTGTACTGTGGGTAAGGAGATGAGAAGGAAGCTAACTTCTCATCTTCCCACAGTGGCCACAATATCAGCAAAACTTCCGGGGATACCCGGAAGTCACATGAAGCGGGTCCGGAGCATGCGGCGTGCGGAGCATGTGCACGTGCGGGAAGCGCGGTGGGTGGAAGCGGGTCCGGATGCGGGTCTGGGTCCGGGCTAGTCAGGGTGTGTGCCCTGACAGAAACATCGGGCTCTAGACACCGGAAATGGAATCAGAAAAATAAGGAAAAATAGGAAAGTGTGTAAGGAGTGTGAGGGGATATAGGCTACATGTGATGGATGTGAGGTGCTTGCTGAGGGTGGTAGAATCGCGGGATTTGGCTCATTTAGGGTACACCGGCAAATCCCTGTTACAACGTTGTAAGGGGGCAAGGGATCTACCACCCTAACGAGAAAGAGAGGGGACCAAGTGTTGGGAATGCTTAGGGGAGGTTCGGATGATGAGGAAGGGGGGGGAGAAATGGTCCGGGTGCGATGTGATAAAAAAATGATAAAACTCGTAAAACTCACTAGAAATCAAACTGATGGGAACTCTGTCCCTGCACTATATCTTGAGCCTCTTTGGCTTCGTATTTGCCGCTCTGGGCGCTGGTAACGTCTGCTAGAACTTCATGTTCTTGTTGGGAGCACCTCTCTGTTGGGGGAGTCCTTTTTTTGTAAAATACAGGAAAGAGGGTAACTATAAATATGAAAGAAATATGTGGAAATCCGAATGATCCGACAGGTTTAGGACGGCAACAGATCCACAAGGAACACTTAAGAAAAAAGCAATATCAAAGAAATATTGATGTTGTTAAGGAAATAAAGAACCATGGCGATCGGAACAACCGCTGAACCAAATGCATCACTCGTAACATTATTCGACTTGTGTTGACAAGGGCTTTCCAACGATACCAAATTCGTCCGGATCGGGGGAGAATTGATGGAGATACAGAGGAAGCGGTGGAATATGCGGGTGACAGTTACTGTCAGAGACCGGATTCGAGACGAGGGAGTGTCTCCGTAGCGGAGGGCTTTGGCCTCAGCGACTTCTGCCAAGAGCACTGTGCCTAGTGACACGTCCATGCCCTAACTTACTGACTGGCAATCAGAACCTAAGGGGGGTAACTCTAGTTGATTTTATTACTGGAGTGTAACCTATGTACAAGTGGGATATATATATGGTTACAGCGAAGACGGGTCCACAACTGGCAGAGCCGAATGGAGCGGAGCTAACGGGGTTAAACATTAGCCGACTGAATATTACCGATGAGTCGGGTCGCGGGGTTAGCGGAAAGGCAGGCGATAACCCAGAAACGGAAAGGGGGGATAGGCCCGAAGGTGGGCTCTGCAGGGCAGGTGATTGTATTGCCCAGCGGAGGCGGGAGTGCGCTAGCGGACGTCGGAGCTGTCCGGAAGTCTTCGGGGCTCCATACTTAGGGAGGCATAGGTAATAAATTGAAATGAGGGGGTGGTGACCATTGAGGGGTACCGAGAGGATTGTGGAATATGGGAGCTCCGAGGTTAGTGAAGAAGGAGCGGAGTTAGACTGGAGGGAACGGAGGGACCGGAAGTCGATGGCCAGGGATGGATATGACAGTTACCCAATTTTGTCGGAAAAGTTGCAGATCCGCTGCATCACGTGACATGCGTTGCAACGTGTTGCAATGCATCTCAATAAATTACAATGCTTTGGCTCACTGTTACAACAAGTGTACCAAATGTCATTACACATTGTATGACATCGCAAATGGCCTCCATATTTGTGTAGCAACAAACAAAATACTCTATTCAAGTTTGAATGGATATTGTACACTGTTACCAAAATTGTGTGTGGGCAGAATATAGGAGGACAAGGGGTGTCATTTAATAGGAGGGCTAATGCGGAAGCTATAATACAGAGTAAGTAATGTAACTAGTAACTAAAACCAATCATACTGACCTCAGTCTCCATAAATGAAGAACTGAGGGGAAAAGGAAAATAGCCCAAAACAATTACCTATATACAATGTAGTCACAGCATCAATACAACAGAAACAAAATGTAAGATCATGTGAGTTTGGTTAGTGAGTCATGTGTCATTGTAACTCCAACATCATTTTGGGAAATGCCAAACACAGGGTACAGGGGGGGTTCATGAGAGAGGGCAAAACCTATTTTCAGATGACATTTTAGATTAAGTTATGTACAGTGAGAAATCAGTGAAGAGTGTATGTTATGAGAAGGAATGTTGGAATACAAGTCACATGATTAGACTGAACTGGGAATATTCTACAGGTTACTAGGTGCCTGTGTAAGCCCTGGGCATATGTCACAACCTGGCATTCCCTGGAGTCAGACGACCTCCTCCCCGACCTTTTCCCATGCCCAAACACTCCCCACATACTCTGCTCGCTGCCCATTGCTGTCCAACCACTTCCCGCAACTTCTCCACAACCCCTCTACTAATTGTTGTTGAACGACCTAGCGGTGCAGAGTGCCATGACCTTTTGTCCCATGTTTCGCCGCACCCTGTTATCTTGCAGCGAAGGTCATGTTTGACCTTCACTGTCTTGAACACGTGCTTCTTGTTTGTTTTCCTTCTTCTTTTCTCTGCCCGCAATCTCCGTGAGATCTGGCAACTTATTCTCTATTCAGTTCCCTAGCACTTATATACAGCTTGTAACTATTGCTTGTACTGTAGTTCGAAATCAACTAGGATTTCTCCCTAAGCTTACATCTGTTCCCCATAAGACCTCCACCTTCTGAAGTATTGGGACTGCATTGAGAACGAGGCGCAACGCTCCTCCCTGAATCGTTGAAGCCGAAATCCTGGCCCGCTCACCTAAGTAGCCTTGACCTCGAGATCGGTGAGGTTATTCCTTGCTAAAGCTCAGTTGCAGGTAGGACGCCTGTATCACTAGCAGCCAACGTTCGGTCGCCTACAGCTACCATCGGCGAAGCTTCGCACAGTTCTGACAGCATAGAAGAGCCTGGAATGTATAAATATGGGCACTGGAGTGTCATGTGTATTTAGTTATATTTCTTTCTATATTACATCTGGACTGCAAGTGAACTGCTGAAGTGGGTTGCCATATTTGTGTTAGTGTCAGGGCACACACCCTGACTAGCTCGGACCCGGACCTGCATCCGGACCCACATGTGTGCTCCACCCTGCATGCTCCAGGCCCCGGTTCCCATCTCTCATGTGACTTCCGGATATCTCCGGAAGTTTTTGCCATATTGTGGCCACTGTGGGAAAGTGAGAAGTTAACCTTCTTCTGTCAAAACTGCAACGATCCGGATGCAGATGGGGCTCAACTAGAGGGGTTCCAAGAGCTCTGGTAGTGAACCAGAGCTTCTCCAGGAAGCCTGGGTCTGCTGGGTGTTACAAGAGGCTCTAAGAAGGATGTGGCCTCAGCAACTTGGAGGGAGCACTGTGCCTCCATTACATCTCAGTTAGTCCTTCATTTCAGATGTCTGGGGTATCTTGTAAGAGGGGAACACAAATCACTCATAGGGGAACTTTGGGGTAAGTTTTAGTCAAGATTGGAACTGAGGTACAAGGAGTTCTAATCTACAGGTATATATAGAGGGAGGAGGAGAAGGACTTTAGCCAAAGTCCGAGTGATACCAAAAGGTACCAAAAGGTTCCGAACAATATTTTTAACGGGGAACCAAGGTGTCAGGTCAAGGAGGGCAGAGTAGAAGGCTGGAGAATAAATGGGAATGAGAAATGGGTAAGGGGAAGTTAGTTGATTGAATTGAAAGAAGACATCAGTTGTACTATAAGTGGAAGATGACTAATTAAGATGATGAGAGCAGGGTCACTGGAGGATACAGGTAGCTCCGAAGCCGGAGTTACATATCTGAGAAATGTTGGGTGACTCCACTAAATGAAATGGAAAGAGGAAGGGTTTAAAAGTATATAACAAGATGTTGGGGGTCGGTCAGTTGGTCAGTCAGTTGGTCGGAGCGAACTGGAGGTTCCAAATGTTCCAACTCAGGACTGAGCTTCTGGGATGGAGGTGGCGGAGGAACAAATGTGCCAAAGTCCAGGCCAGAGCTGATACAGTTGGGATGGAGGACGTTGGGAAGTAGGGAGGTATGGTGTAGGGGATGATGAGGTTGTTAGGAAGGTGTAGTGGGGTGGGAGAGTGCGGGGTTGGGATTCTGGGATATGGCATCTTCTCACTTTCTTACCCACAGTAGTTCTGTGCCCTGGGATTGGGCTGTTACAGGTTAGACTGTGGACTGCAGAGAGGGGTCATGGGGACCCAGGGTTCATCCCCTGACAGTTAGATACAGGTCCAGGGTCGGCACTGAGGGTCATGTGGGTTTGCTGTTGCAGGCCACTATTGGCTGCATGTCAGTTCACAACAATAGAGGTGTTCCTGAGAAACCTAGTCATTGTTAATGCTGGAGTGCCACCTTCAGCGGAGATAGGGGTTATATACATGGATACTGCTATCCACTAGGGCGCAGCTACAAATGAGATAAGAAACTGCTGATAGAATGACGACATGAAAAGATAGCTAATACATTCAGGTAATTGTAAGCAAGGTGTGGGAAAGGGGTGACATGTGGATGGAAGATAGGAAGCAGGAGCTAAGCGAGATTACCTGCATTCTTCAGATCTCTCTGGATTGTCTTATGGCAACTCCCTTCCGGCATAGGGGGTCAGGGTAGCCGGTTAGGCCATGCCCTCAGTGGGGAGTTTTGGCGCAGGCACAAGCGGTGCAAGAAGACACATAGTCTTTAACGAAGGTGCACACACCCGGCCAAGTATACTCCCGGCGGACAAGATCCAAGGTACGGTTCCGTCCAAAGTGCCCAGAGAGTGGGTGGTCATGCTTGTATCTCAGCATGCGGAGCCTGAGGTCGTTGGCATCTGGGACGTAGATCCGGTTGTCTAGCCTTATGAGGCCATCTGCATCCCTAGACCAGTGGGAATCCTCTGGTATTGCGGTGGTGAGATAGTCCGCAACGGCGGGCTCATGGGGAAGGGCAGTGATAATGTCCTTATGGATAGCGTTGACGTCGATGAGGGAACTTGCACGGAGGATGGGTTCGGCGAGGTATGTAGCTCTTAGGGAGGATGCGAGCTGCTCCTGCGTGAACACCGGTCTGAAGTTTTGAGGGTTAATGCGAGCGTAGTCCCTATCCCCCTCTTTGGGGTAGACGTCCCACCGTCTAGTCAACACATCCGGTTTCGTGCCCAATTTTCCCGGGTGGAAACGGACCACCATGTTGAATTGGGATAAGAACTCTGACCACCATGCCTGACAGCGGGTCAAGAGTTTCATGGTGCAAAAATATTCCAGGTTTTTGTGGTTGGTGACCACGTCGATGGGTGTTCCCGAGCCCTCTAAGTAGTGCTGCCATCCTCGAAAGGCTTCATAGATGGCTAGAAGCTCCTTATCGTGGGTGTCATAATTGAGTTCCGGCGCCATCAGCGTCCTTGACCGAAAAGCAACAGGGCGTATCTCATCATCCAGGCAGCGGATGGAGATGATGCCTGATATTGCATAATCAGAGGCGTCTGTCTCGATGATAATCAGCGTGTTGGGGACCCAATGGGTTAGGATGGGGGCAGAGGTAAAGGCCTGCTTTAGGTGTTGGAATGCCGCATGGCAGTCGTCAGAGAACACCCAGGGGACTCCCTTGCAGGTGAGCCGGGTCAGCGGTACCACAATATCGGAATATTCATGGATAAAACGCCGATAGAAATTAGTGAATCCTAGGAAGGACTGGATGTCCTTTACCTTATGGGGTTCGGGCCAATCTTGGATGGCCTTAACCTTTTCCGCGGACATGGTTAGCCCGTTGGGGGAAAGGACGTACCCGAGGTATTCCGTGGTGTCTGTGTGGAATTCGCACTTCTTCGGGTTTGCAAAGAGGCCGTGTTGTCGTAACCAGTGGAGGACTTCTCGGACGTGCTCCTCGTGGGAGGCCTCGTCTTCTGAGTATATGAGAATGTCATCTAGGTAGATGACAACACAGACGTCAAGGAGGTCGGCAAAGATGGAATTGACAAACCGCTGGAACGCTGCAGGCACGTTGGTGAGACCGAATGGCATGACTAGCAATTCATAGGAGCCATAGCGGGTGTGGAAGGAGGTCTTCCATTCATCACCTGCGGCGATACGCACAAGATGGTATGCGTGCCGCAGATCGAGCTTGGTGTAAATTTTGGCTTGGCTCAGGGCGTCCAGTAGGTCTGCTATACATGGCAGCGGGTATCTATCCTTCTTGGTTATCCGGTTGAGGCCCCTAAAGTCTACACAAAGGCGGAGTGAACCGTCCTTTTTGCAGACAAAGAGCACCGGCATGGTGTGCGCTGATGAAGATGGCCTAATAAAGCCGGTAGCTAGGTGCTCGTCAAGAAACGCTCAAAGGGCCTCAAGCTCGGTTGGGGATAGGGAGTACAAGGTTCCCAACGGGGGGTGCGTACCTTCCTCTAGCTTGATCCTCAGGTCGAATTCACGATGTGGTGCCAGAGTGTTAGCCTTGCTTTTACTAAACACATCGGCGTATTCGTGATAGGCCTTTGGTACGGCGTTGAGGTCGGCAGGCTTGGAGGTTGCAGTTGCACGCAGCTCGCTTGCTCGAGACAGGATGCTCAGGCTGAAAGTTATGGAGCCATCGAGTTTTGCGGCCCAGGCAAACGCTGCTGGGCTAACAAACTCGATGGAAGGGGCCTGGCAGTCAGGGTTACGCGGTGTGTTGGCGGCAGTGGCCAGTGTGTCTGCTGGAGGGACTACATCCGGCGGGGTTACAGGAGAGCTCTGGGGGGTTGGCCTGGGTTGTTCAGACATCTGGAAAGATATACTGCTCTTTGCCCAATCAATCAACGGATTGTAGTGGGCAAGCCAGTTGTGTCCCAGGACGATAGCACAAGAGCCATCCAATGGGGTGACATAGAATGTTGTCGGGGTAACATCGCCGGTAGCAAAGTGGACAGGGAGATCAACGGCGTGCGTTATCATGTGATTTGTCATGCTGTCGAACAAGCGGAGCTGCATCACGGGTATGGAGTAGGTCTGTAAATTGTGTTTATTAACAAGCTTAGTATCAATAAAACAATTGGAAGAACCTGAATCAATTAGAGTGGGAAAAACAAAAGAGGGATCACAGTTGGTAAGAGAAAATGAGGGTGGTCCATTAGCGGAAAACATTTTTGAACGGGGGACAGAGGCCCCGGAATTGGAAGACAAAGGAGAGCCAGGGGCATTCCCCCTTGAAGCGGGAAACCGACCATCACCGGAACCGAAAGAAACAGAGAAGGAAAGAGAATTGGGGTCCAATAGGGCGGACGCGTTCAAGCGTACCTCCCTCTTCGCATGAAGGGGTTGAGTACAACCCTCTGATCGTATGGCATCCAGAGGGTTGCCGGTTAGTTTTTTGCGTCAGATGATGAGTCTGACTCCGGCTCTGGTGTCGTGGCCGGTTCTGGTGTGGCGACTTTGGCTGCTCTGGCCTTGGCTGCACTTGACCCAGCCTTGTAGCACTCTTCAGCTACATGTCCCGGCTTACCACAGAACATGCACAAGTTATTGTCAAAGCGCCGTTGACGCTCTTCCTTGGTCAGCCTGCCATCTTTCCCGAGTTTTGCAGCGAGGTCAGATTTAGGCTTACCATCAGGGTGCTTGTCCTTTGGTTTATTGGTGGTGGATGTGGATGGTGTGGTGGGGGAAGGTGCGGTGGATCGGTGGGATTTGGCAGGGTGTGGTTTCTGGGAGCCTTTATCGTGGGTGTCGGAGGCGGGTTTATTACGCTGATCGTGAGGGTCGGCAACTGAGGTTGTGACTGCCCACGGTTTTGTGGCTGTGCTAACTATCCCAACAATGGCGGGATGTTTTCCTCTGTCCACAATGAACATAAGACCCTAACAAACATGGAATGGTGTCCATAGTGACCCATATTAGTGCACCTCAGGTTTTTTTTTTTTTTGAATGTGCTTCATTGTTCAGATATGGGTGGGAATCACTTGAAAAAACACTAAAGATGGTGTTAATTTGAAAATCGAAACCTACCAATACCTAGGCAGGGTCAACAGAATAGACTTTTAATTCAGCTGCAGGGACTTGAGACTATGAGATGAAAGAGAATTTTTGCTTCAAAGATTTGGGATCACCGCGGGCATGCGGAAGTTGCCGAAGCCGAGTGAGCGTTTGAGGTAGGCCCTTTTCGCACCAGAAATGCATTCACAGCCCACAGAGGAGGTTGGGATAAGTGTTAATACAAAGGTTATCTAGCATGGGTCCACAGCGGAATCAAGTTAGAAGGAAAGGCTGCTCTCTCAATCAGAAAAGGGCATCAACAGTCAATATCACCGTGCACAATAATGGAAAGAAATCAATCAAGTCATATTCCGAGGCTGAGCAAAAATTAACTCGCACACTGAGACAGAAAGTCTCAACATATAAATCAGTTCTCAAGGGGATGAATGATGAAAAACACAATCTACAACGTCAAATATGGAACCAAAACAAAAAGACAAAGCGCGCAGCAAAGAAGAATATTACATTACAAAAGGAATGTATAGAAACCAAAGCCCAGCTCAAAATCCAAACAAAGGAGACCACAATTGCTCATTCTGCTGCCTGAGATGCCAAAAAGACAAACACAAAACAGTCAAATACAATATCAAAACTGCGAAGAAAGGTCAAGGATCTGACCCGGTCCCTTCACCACCAGAAAGAGTGGAGATCCAAGATGAACAGATATGCAAAGAACATGTCCCATTCACCATTGATCTCAAATGGTGCATTCTCTCCTGAAGCACGCTCCTTGATGCGTTGCTTGGTCCGAGATGGAATTCCCCTTCGGAGTGTTGGGAAAGCAGTTTATGAAGTCTCAAAAATGCTTGGACGACCACTCAAGAAACCTCCGAGTCCTCGCAGTGTACAAAGAATTGTCCTGGAGGCCCTTGAAGCGGGGAAACTCCAGCTAGCATCAGAGCTAAATGCCACTGAAGGTTCGTAAAATATGAGCATTTTTAAGTGGCATTGGATAATAAATTTCGACAGCATTTACTACAAGTGGTGATGGTACTTCTCACAAGAAAACACAATATGAGTCAACTTGCATCATGATGAAAGTCCCGGACTATAATTGCAAGAAGCCGGGTGCTGATGCCACCCCTCAAGTTCGAAAAACCCGATTTGTTGCCATGCAAATAGCAACATCCCACACCAGTGAAGCACAGGTGCAGGGATTTGATGACGTGGTCCGGGATATTCTGGAGACAGAAGCCCAGCACAAGTCCAAGAATCTCAGTGATATATCCTCAGTTTATGTGAAACTTAGAGGTATCAATTCAGATCACGTGGAGGACCAAAAGAAAAAGGCCCGACTACTAAAGGCAAAGAAGACAGAACACTGCATTCAGAAACTAGGCTGCAATTCATGGATGGACCTTCCGGAAGCTGAGCAGAACCTCATCTGTGTGAGGGATGAGATGGCTGCCATAGCGGCAGCAGGGGGTGATAGTGCTTGGCTAGCTCTCTCGGAGACTCAGAGGGAAGATATTCTTGCCACAGCTAAGCTTCAGTCAATTCACCAGCTTGGTACCGAAGCATCGGCAATGCTAACAGAGGAGGAGTGCCGCAAAATTTTCAATTTTGTCTGGGTTGGTTGCTCAATGCACAAAGACCTCAACGTATTCAAAGCTGGTTGTGCTGCCCTTAATGATTTCTGGGCAGACAATAAACTCATCCCACCCCGGCCACTTCTCAACAAAGACAAAGCATCAGTACCTATGGACACCAAACCAAAGCTATCCTCCGGGCACGATGGTGGGGGAGTAAAAGTTACAACTCTTGCGGGCCTCCTGCTAAACCATCGTGATGACAAAAAAGGATATCACAATGTCTATCGCCATTTTATGGAAAAGATGCTCAAGAAATCATGTCCCCCCTTTCCCGATGTCTCCAATACTCGGTATGGTTCACATGGGGAAGCGGCATGCGAGTTAATTGCCAGAGTGCCATTGTACATTGCCTTCCTTGAATACGTCAGGGACTCAAAAGAAAAACAAGAATTCACCAACATTGAGTCAAATCTCTATGATGCACTCAAAGATATTCCTACACTTACCGAGCTTGCAGTTATGTCCTTGTTCTACCTCTCCATATCTTGTCCATATGTGGAACACGCTAGGAGGGGAGGGCCAGCGGAGATCAATATGCTAGATGAGGGAGGTTGGCACGAAGAGGTCTTTACCTTCATGCAGTCCATCATACATCAGCAAACTTGGTAGGGAGCTCTCAGAGCTCTCAGAGCTCTGTGAGCAAATTGAGTCTTTTTGCTGTGCACCCTCTACACATTGGGTGGAGAAAATTAAATGTTTGAATGATTTTATTCTCCTAAGGATGCAGAAGTGCAAAGATAATATGTATATACATTTTTGGAAATGCATATTCCATGGCCAGCATCATTACTTGAAACACTCTATGAGCTCTATGAGCTCACTGAGCTCATAGAGCTCATAGAGCTTTTTGTTTTAAATCATGGATGGTCTTCATATCTCCATGAAATCTGCTTAGTTATTTTGGCACCAGTAGTGCAAAGATAATATGGATATATATGTGTGTAAAATGGCCATTGTCATTGCTCTGAAAGCTCTATGAGCTCTATGAGCTCTATGAACTCAGTGGGCTCATAGAGCTCATATACCTTTTGTGTTTACTAAAATCAGCACCTTATTTTTTATTGCTATTTACAAAATTTGAGGAAAACTCTGAAATTCAAAAATTTGCACTTTATCTTTCATCTCATTTCTTGCTCAAAACTCAACCAATTTTGATGATTCTATGTGAATTGGAAAGCACCAAAGTGTGGCAATGTAACCATGCATGTTATGTAGGGTATAAATCAGTTTTAACAAAGTGTTCCAAATGAAGTAAATTGAAAATAAAGCAAACAAAAAGCTGATGTATTCTTCAGATATTATCCAAGCCTTTGTGTCAGGGCATGGGAATACGTTACCGTGACTCGCTGTCGGTGACCGTTAAGGTCCGCTGCTTCAGCGTAACAGCCCGTCAAGGGCGGGATGACAATCGCGGCGGAAAGGGGTTTCGGCTTCAACGACTCGTTCGTGAGCGTTGCGCCTCGTACTTGACGTGGCCCCGATATTTCAGGGGCAGGAGGTGCGACTGGGTCAGACAGAGAGTGCGGGGGGGTAACCCTAGTTGATTTTTGAACTGCAGTACGAGGTAGTGTACAACCGGTATTTAAGTATAACGGAATGAATGGAATTAAGTTGCCAGATCTCACGGAGATTGCGGGCAGGGTTAAGAAGAAACGAAAACAAACAAAGAGTGTGGGAGAAGGATGGCCGTGTACGGCCGTCAAGAAAAACAAGCATGATAAAGAAAGACTCGTAGGCCATGACGGGCCGTGGAAACAGGTAGTGGTGATGGGGAAGGGTGACGGGCTTGTTCAGGCAGCATCGGGCAGGTAGCGGGGTTGATGGGGTCGAAGCGGGGGAGGGAGAAGGTGTGGGGAGTGATCACCTGACCGTGGGAATTGCCGGGTCGTGACACTTTGACACCAAATTTCCCATGGTCAAAAAGCCATGGTTATTTGGCTCACTGTCAGGGCCCAGCCCTTGTTCTGTGACGGGCCCAGGGGATCCTCCTAGTCGCTGGGGTATCTAGTCCCAGTCTGAGATCCTCAAACTCACTGAGGGGGCTAAACCTTCTCAACCTCCTCTACAAATGGGAGCCAGGAACTTTACAGTTTTCAGCTCTTTGTTGACTCCCCATAAATGGCACCCCCCCGTGGGAACGAGCTGCTCACCCAGAAAGTTCCCACAGTTGTGGCTGTGATGGTTTCTGGGTGAGTAACTTACCCAGAACTTTCCCATGGGTCTGCATGCATGTGGGATTGTGGAATAGTGAGGGGCTGTGCCCTGACACTCACCAAAACATGGTGGGAGACTTTTCTAACACTGAAACATACATTGCTACATTGCCCCACTTTGGCACTTTCCAATGCACATTGAATTATCAAAAAAGTGAATTAATTTTTTTTCCAATTATTCCTAATTTCCTGAAATATCTCTCCCTAACTTATCCCAAAATTTCTGATTTTCCCCCTGATTTTTTGGACATTCTCCTTTTTAGAAAGTCCCCCATTTTCTGAATTTTCCTTAATTTTCCCTGACTTTTTTTCAAGTTTTTAGAAACCCCCAGTTCCCCCTCATTTTCCTCCCATTTTCCCCTTCATCCCCCCCTTCAATTTTCCCCCCATCCCCCCCTTCGATTTTCCCCTCATTCCCCCCCCAATTCCCACCTCAATTTCCCCCCCATTTCTCCCCCATTCCCCCTCCAAATTTCCCCTCATTCCCCCCCCCATTCCCTCCCAATTTCCCTTCAAATTTCCCCTCATTCCCCCCCCATTCCCCCTCAATTTCCCCCTCAATTCCCTCCTCAATTTTCCCCCCATTCCCCCCATCCTCCCCTCCAAATTTCCCCTCATTCCCCCCCCATTTCCCCCTCCATTTCCTCCCCATTTTCCCCCTCATTCCCCCTCATTCCCCCTCCAAATTTCACCCCATTCCCCCCCTCATTCCCCCCTCCAAATTTCACCCCATTCCCCCCCTCCATTTTCCCCCACTTCCCCCCTCAATTTCCTCCCTCATTCCCCCAATTCCCTCCTCATTTCCCCCTCCAAATGTCACCCCATTCCCCCCCTCCAAATTTCCCCATTTCCCCCCTCATTTTCCCCCCATTTCCCCCTTTAATTTTTCCCTCATTCCCCCTCCCAATTCCCCCCAATTCCCCCCATTCCCCCCCTCAATTTTCCCCTCATTTTCCCCCCCATTTCCCCCCCACTCATTTTCCCGCATTTTCCCTAAGTAATTTCAGATTAACTGCATTTATATCCCTAAATTTGGTCTATATAGTGATTGGGCTACATACCCTTGGTGTCTGGTGCCGCATTGGTGCTGAAAGTGAAGCTGAGTTTGTTCAGTCCCTGGAGTTGGCTATGGCTAGTCACATGATGCCATAGTCAATGCTTTTAAATTTTAATTTTGATATCGGGTAAATTAAACACTCAGGGAGCTCATATAGATAATAGTCCCCTGTGTGCAAATATAGCTCTATGAGCTCTCAGAGCTTTGACTACTTTTCAGAGCTTTGACTACTTTTTGGAGCTCTCAGAGAAGGGGACCTGCAATTTCAAAGTACTGAAGCTCTGAGAGCTCTGAGAGCTCTGAGAGCTCTATGAGCTCTCAGGCCTCCGCATCCAGGTTTGCTGATGTAGCAAATCCCGACCTAGTGCTAGGCAAAGATGCTCAGCCAAATACTGCTCACCTTGATAAGCAGAGCCAATGGATTAGACCTGATACAATTCAGGCTATTCAAGATCTTTCCCCAAGCCTCCCTGACCTCCGCGATGCGTTCATTTCATTTAACAAGCGCGCACTCGACTCCTTGATGCGGTTTTCTACTGAACTTTCAAAAGGGTCAGAGATCGACATGATGAGTCCAGAAGAGAAGGAACTTTCCTTCATGCCTATGACCAATGACATAAATGAGGGCCTTCTGGGGGAGATGCGGTGCACATTGACACGAAATCCAACAAAGACTTTGGACACCCTTAACGCAGAGATGATGATCCATCACAATGACGTTGACAAATTCATTTCAACTAGGCTCTCACCGGTACAACAGAAAATGCTGCGGGCAGCAGGACGACGGATTAGTGCATTGGGGGCAGAGAAGGCTCGAAGGGCATTACTTGCAGATGCCAGAATTGCGAAGGCCGCGAAGAATCGAAGGAAAAGGGAGATGAAGGAAGCCAAGGAGGCTACCAAACTCGAGGAATTGAAGGCTGTTGAGTTGACAGATGATGTAGAATGGGCAAGGAACCCGAAGACCACTGTTGCACAGCTGGGGCCGCAGTTGAATGCATACAGGCTCCAGGATCCTCTGGTTCCTCTCAGCAGCCATATGCCAAGAAAAGCTGACAAGGTTAGGGAACTGGCACTAGCAATTGGATGCAGAAGAATGCGGGGAATGGTGCGGGGTGTGGCAAATGAATGATAATGGCCGATCGGTGCAAATCCATGGAGTAACTTACAAAATAATTAGCGTCCTGAATGCCGAGGACCATAGCTTGTCACTAATGACAATGATCAAGAGATCAGATGAGTTTTGGGCCATGTGTTGAA